>NC_056750.1:191164230-191464230 GCF_019279795.1 Protopterus annectens | reverse complement strand
CAGCTTGTGATTAATTGGGCCAGCAGGTATGAATACATATCTGTCATATGATAAATACATTTCACTGTCTTGTCAATATGATGGTTAGTCTGTGTTTTATGTTTACACTCTTAAGTGCATTGAAAACTTCTGTTAATGGATACTGCAACCAGCATTTAACTTTCCTTAATATCTCAGCCATGTTTTGCATTTATGATAAGCAGAAAGGAGTCTAAATTACTATTGCAACAATTCTTTCCTCAAATTATCTTTAAAGTATTATTATAACAAATTTTCTCACATTATTTTCATTTTGGTTTAAATTATATTCAGGAAATAGATGTTCAGATGTTGAATGCCCCTTATTATATGCCCAGCATATGGTGAGTCGTGAATGATAAATAGAAAATAATTTTTTTTAATATGTCTCCTATTTTTTTACTATGGGTCAGGATGTTCCACCTTACTCGATTCAGTGCCACCATCCTGCCTTCTTTGAGAGTCTTGCTTGACTGTTTCAGGTCTTCTGTTATGCAATCCATCCATTTCTTTGCTGGACATCTTCATTTACTGTTGCCTTCTTCCTGTCTGTTTCGTATTCAACTCACAACATTTTCTTCTGCTTTATTGCACCTGTCTGAACCACAGTTATTTGTTATCTTTGACCTTCTCAGCAGTTGTAGTTAGTTTGGCTTCTGCTCTGGTGTCATCCTTTCTTCATCTGCCCCACAGTGTGCATCTGATCATGCACTTGGACACAATCTCCATCATTTCTAGTTTCATTAACTACCCTGTCTTTATTGCTAAAGTTCCTGTACCATACAGAAGTACCTGCCACTACATTATTGTCTACATTTTACTTTTCAGTTTCTCAGTTTCTTTGGCATTGTTCTATCCCACATTGCTCCTGGCAATCTGTGTAGTTGGCTGCAGCCCTTCTGATTCTAGCTTAGACATCTCAAGGCAGACTTCCCATGTCCTTAAACACCATTTTTTCCTTCTATCTTAATTTTCAGCTTCTTCTGATTTCCTCCATTTACTGCCATGACAACTATCTTGTCTTGCACTCTGTCTAATCCCATGTAGTTTTGCCTTCCATTCCTCCATCATTCACTGAAGTTTCTGTTCAAGGTCTGCTTGTAATTCCACATCATCTGCATACATCATCTTTGTTTATCTGTCCACTCTGACCTGTTTGCTAATACAGTCTATCACCCCAATATGTACAGTAGTGGGCTCAGAGCTGAACCCTGATGTACACTAACTCCCACTGGCAACCCCTTTGCAAGTCCAAACATTGTTCTTATTTCTTTCATAGAGTCTTTGTACATAACCTGCATTAATTCAAACAATGTCTCTGGAAAGGACTGCCCAAATCTCCTTTCTCTGGACCCTTTGATATGCTTTTTCCTAGTCTAGAAATGCCCAGTTGAACTCTTTCCTCATCTCTCGCTTTTTCTCCATTACCTGCCTCAATGTAAACTTCAGGTGAATTGTCCTGTATCCTGATCTGAATTTGAACTGTTTATCTCCTATCTTACTTCCTAATATTATGTATACTTACTTATCAGCCAACTTTCATGCAGTCTGATAGGATTTGATACCTCTATACTCTTGCAGGTTGTGAATATCATTTGTTCTTCTATACAGACACTAGGATGCTTATTCACCAGTTATCTTGAATATGCCTCTCTTCATAATGCTATGAATATACTCAGGAGCCATACCTTCCTTAATTCACCCAATATCTTCTTCATATCTGCCGTGACCTCATCTTATCCTGCTGCTTTCCCTGATTTAATTTTCCTTGGTGCCATTCTTACTTATTGAAGGGTGGGCTCTTCTGCTTCTTCACGTTTTTTAGTAGGCTGCATCTAGGGCACTAGAGCTCCTGTGGGGTTTTGTTCATTCAGAAGCTGTTGGAAGTACTCCTATCTACCTTTGATGTCCTGTGGACTGGTGAGCATGCTATTTCTGGCATTCCTTACGAAGGGTATCTCATAACTATTTTCTTTATCTTTCTGTCTTTCCCTTGCCTGATAAAAGTTTATTTGTGCCATCTGTTGAGTCATTTTCCAAAGCTTGTAGAGTACCTCTGTCTTATTCTTTGCTACTGTGAATGCTTTTTTTTCTCAAAAAAATTTATTTTTCAAATACATTTGAATGCATTCCATAGCATTTATACATATTTTAAATAACTATGTACATTATTTACATTAGCCTGACACTATAACAGATCTTAATGTATGCAGTTACTTTATAAGTATGTCCAATCCATTACCAGAGTGTCTGATCAATTATTGTATAGTGTCAATCAATGATAAGACTTTTCCCCAAGGGTTGTTGATAAATGGCTTTGGATAAATTCTTAGTTCTCTAATTTTAATTTCCAATAATGCTGTGGTCGTCAGTAGGCTGTAAATGTCTTCCAAAGTTGGTATTGTGCTTGTATTCCATCTTCTTGTTATACACTTCCTTGAAATTGCAAGTATAGTCCATACTAGATACATGTTTGACCTATTCAAATGAGGACCTTTGTTCACATTCAATAGCTTTAGTTAAATAAAATGAGTCATTAAATAAAGCTTGTAGAAAGTTATTAATACCATTCCAAAATGACACAATCAAAGAAAATATGGTTCCAATCTGCATTGTATACTCGCTTACATATCCATCATATTCTTTTTATGGATGAACTAATTTTATGATTCTGTCTGGAGTTAAGAATGCTCTGTGGAAGCATTTCCAATAAAACTTTCCAGTATAGTGTAAAGGATGTATGTTTTATCGATAATAAGATATTTGTTTTAATATCTTCAGTTAACTGTATTGAGTGTTCTTTTGTTATATATTTCCAATATGAGGTTTTGGGTGGTGTTTTATAGTTTATCAATATTTTGTAAAATTTTGAAATACCGTTTCCCATGTCAAAGTCATTGTATATGATTTCATATATGTATTTCTTAAATTTTGGTATTTCTTTAAATGAAGAATTGCTAATTACTTTTACTTAAATCTTGTGAATATGACAGAGTACTCTGTAAAATTAGTCAGGCCTGTTGTGGAATTTTGTATGTTGTTTTTATTACTTGCATATCTAAAACATTTAGTTCTTTGATACATTGGAGCCAACAAGCAAATCCTTTCTTTTCCCAGGAGTTAATAATTTCTCTATATATTTTATGGGGAAAGTTCTTTGTGACTATAAATAGTGTTAAACGATCAAACCAGATTTTTAAATCTATATCTGCATTAATAATTTTCCTAAATGAGTCAATGTAATAAATAATCATACAATTTTTAGTGGGATTAGTAATGTTATATTGCATATTAATAAAAAGAATTTGCCATGACACATGTTATGTATCTGTTATTTGATTTTTTTTTGTAAATCAAATTCCTTTATTGACATTACAGTTAGTAATTCTTTCCAGTTTACAGAGTAATTTTGACTTATCCAGTCTGAGATTGTTTTAGATATTGATGCTTTTATACATGTTCCTATATTAGGAAAGTTTAATCCTCCCAGTTTCCATGGTCTGATATGATGTATTAAAGCTATTCTGCTTCTTTTGAGAAACCATAAACATTATATTAGGCAGGGATTTATTTTTTTAAGTATATTTCTTTCTGGTAACAGTTGTCTTGCCAAGGCTATATATATGATCTTGGGCAGTAAAACCATTTTTATTTACTATAGTCTATCTTCAAATATTAATATTATTTTGTTCCATTTTTCCACAGAAATATTAATTATATTGATATTATTATAGTTTTTTGAGACTAATTAATTATCCTTGCATAACTCAATCCCTAGATATTTTAAGGTGGATTCTTGTTCCCTATAATGTGATCCCCCTTAGTCTGCAGTTCTTTTTTTTATTTAAAGATAAAAATAAAAATTTTGATTTTGATTTATTGAAATGGAGTCCTAAAGTCATGTAAAATTTGTCAATTAATATATCTAATTCTTCTAATGTCTCTTTTGTATTAGATGTTAGTAATATGTCATCAGCAAATAGCATTACTTTAGAATTGTTGTATTGTTCATAAACATCTACTTCTTTGATTTTTATACTGTTACGAATTGAATCTGCCAATATTTCAATAGCCAGAGAAAATAGAATCGGTGATAAGGGACATCCCTGTTTAGTGCCTTTTGTTATATGTATAGATTCAGAGGTAAGGACCTAACTTGACATACGCTAAATTATTTGTATATATATTCTTTAAAAGATGAACAAAGGATGCAGGAAATTCAAATAGCATTAGGATTTTGAATAAATAGTCCCAATTTAGAGAATCAAAGCCTTTCTCTATATCAAAGCCAATTATGAGTGTTTCTTTATTTCCTTTATTAACATAATCTATAAGAGAAATTATCCTTTTAATGTTGTCATTTGTGTGTCTATGATATATAAATCCTGTTTGATCATTATTTATTGTTTTGGATAGTGGTATTTTCAGTTAGTTAATATTGTTGTGGATATTTTATACTCATAATTTAATAATGATATAGGTCTATATGAGGTACAGAGGTTTGGGGATTTGTTTTCCTTTAGGATGGTGTGATTAAAGAACATCTTCAAGAGGGTGGTATTAAAGCTTGTCACTGAATTTCTAATATAGATTTATAGAAGAGGGATAGTATATTTGAAGGAAAAAAGTTTATATATTTCCATAATTATGCCATCTATACCTGGAGCTTTATTATTTTACCCTCATTTATTGTATCTGTAATTTCTTTGTAGGATATGGGTGCTTGCAGATCTAGTTTTAATTTTTCTGTTTTTTTATATTAGAACATTTTTCACCTAGATTTAATTGAGCGAGATGTATATTTTCTTTTTGGAAATGTTCCATATAGTGATTTCTATAGGCATAAAGAATGTCACCTACATCCAAGATATTTTTCCCTTTCTTTTCATGGACGATACTTTTAATGTTATAAGCATTTTATTGTATTTTGATTCTTGTGGATACATTATGTAGGTATTTGGGAGTAGTCACCAAGGTATTAATTTTTAATTTTTCTAAAGCTAAACTGGTTTTATGTGTTAGAACTTCATTGTATTTATGTTTAATACTTCTTCTTTCTTTTTCATCTCCAAACCATTTTGATTTTTATCAGCTTTTACTGACAAAAGTTTGGATTGTAGATCTAATAATTCAGAATCCCATTTTCTGATTTTTTTGTATACCAAGTTAGGGTTTTACCATATATGTAAGCATGAGTCCCATATCATTATTTTATTTATCTCTGTGATGTAATTAATATCGAAGAAGAGCTGCAATTCAGATAATAACCAGGGTTTGAACGCTTTAATTTTAGTTATATATGCTGGAATTCTGGAGTTAAAGATTAATGGTTTGTTCCCATTTTGAAGTTTTAGTATCAATGAATTGTGGTCTGAAAAGGGGCAGGGAGTGATTGAGAAATTAATGATTTTAGAGTGTAATTCATGGGCAGAAAATATTTTATCTATTCTAGTTTGGGCACCAAATTTGAGATCTTGATGTTAAAACAACAAAGATTTATCTTCTGCAAATTTGAAAGTATCTACAAAATGAAATGGCTCTACCCACTTGATTAAAGCTTTTGATACAGCATATGTACGCAGTGGTCTTTTATTTATAGTTTCAGAAATATCAGATATACAGTTAAAATTTCCTCCTAATATTAAGTTGCCTTTATAATTATTGGAAATGAAATCCAAGTGTTTTTTAACAGTACCTGTTCCAATGCCTGGGAATCAGTATAGATTGGCTAGGGTCCATATTCTATTAACTATTACTAATGCCATAAGGCCTTCTTTATCATCATACTTATAAATGATTTCTGAGTTAATCACATTTGTTTTTCATAAAATTATTACCCCTTTTGTCTTTGTCTTATAAGTGTATTGTGCCAACATTATATATTCCTTAGGATACCATTTGTAATTGTCATTTATTTTGAAATGAGTTTCTTGAAGGAAGACAATTTGTGCTTTGTTCAGTTTAAAATATTTCAGTAGATATGATCTCTTGGTAGGATTGTTTAAGCCATTGGTATTTAAAGATAAAGTTAAATCCATATTAAGTTATTTAGACTATGTATTTTTTGTTTTATTGTGACTATTAACATTTTTCTCTGATAGCTATAAAGTATATTTTTGAGCTTTTAAAGGAAATTATCAGTTTTATACTTTGAGTGTTTACCAATAAAGTAATGTTTTGGTCAGGCATACTAAAAATGTTTTTGTGAAATAAATTTAAATTAACAAATGTTAACAAAACTAAGATCCACACTAGCCATGGAATGAAAATCATTCATAATCTGATGGATAAAACAAAGTCCATCAGATTATCACTCATACCTTGATAATCCAGAACATCTGAGCTCCATAAATTGAATTTTGATATGGAGAATATTTGTGATAGGAATAAGCAATATTTGTTAATTTGAACAGATATATTACTATTGTAGATTAGACAGAATTTTAATACAATATAAATGTCTACTTATTGCCTAAGTAATTAATATTTACATGAAAGATAGATGATAAGCAATTCAATCATAATAAAGTAGGATGTATCATATATAAAACCTCAGTAAAAGATTATAGCACACAGTTATTTAACATTCACCCTTATTGATGAAGTCTTTCAAAACTTATTACTTGATATAAATAGATGGTGATATTTATACCTAATGTTTATAATGCAATGTATTTTACTGGATATATCAGACATTATATTTCATTGTTTGCCAGCATTAAACAATCCCTCTGTTGCTAACTTACTTAAAGCATCAAGTTTTTTTATGTGGACATTGATGAAAGTTAGTGCATTTTAATTATCAGTGCAACCCTCTTCCCCCCATTTCCTACACATAAGGATTTTCATATCTGTCATTTCTTATTATAAAATGAGTGAAATTATAGGTTAAAAACAACAAATTCCTTTTCATACTCATACATTGTCATTTTATGGCTTATACTGAAAGTTTTTAGGTTTAAATGGCAACATTCTATTTTGTATAATCAGCAAAGGTTAAACTGAGTGATAATTGTCAATTTAATGCTATTTGTTCAGAATGTGATTCTTACATTCTGTGAAATTCCTAGTTCAGGCTTCTATTGTTTCCCTTGAACAACTCTTGTCAGTTTGATGTCATGTATAAAATATTAGTTACCTTGATAACAGCTTAAGTTTTATGTATGGTCGAGATGGTTTACAAAAACACAGTTCAATTTTAATCAATTATATGACTTGTTATGCACATTTACTTATATGAGAAAATCACCATGCTTCCCATTGATGTTCAGTATAGTGTATCTCATTTATGACAAGTTGAAACAGTAGTGTTATTATATACAAGCCCATGTTATTAAACTGAGTGTCTATTGTCAATTTAATACTATTTGTTCAGAATATGATTATTACATTCTGTGACATTCCTAGTTCAGGCTTCTATTGTTTCCCTTGAACAACTTTTGCCAGTTTGATGTTATGTATAAAACATTAGTTACCTTGGTAACAGCTTAAGTATTATGTATGGTCAAGATGGGTTACAAAAACTATAATTCAAGTTAAAGCAATTACATGACTTGTTATGCATATTTACTTAAATAAGAAAATCATCATGCTTTCCCTTGATGTTCAGTGTAGTGTATGTCATTTATGACAAGACAATAGTGTTATTATACATAAGCCCATGTTAAGAGCAAAGTAATACGAATACAGAGTGCAGTTGGGTGCAGTAAAATGTAAAGTAAAAATAAATATAAAAACGGAACACAACCTATAAAGCAAAAACTTTAATAAAGTAAAATAAAATATAATAAGGTAAGCGCTTTCATGACTCACAGGCCCCTTCATCAGACAATACTAAAGTTAAGGTCATATCCTTATATAGTGCTATGCATTTATCATGTGGTACAATTAGGCAATTAAAGAAATAAATACTCATCATAAGCAATACAGATAAAACATTATAAAACAGTTAATACTAGAGTCCCTGTATAATACATTAATAAATGAATAAATATATGTTTAAAAGTCTGTAAAACAGTCATGAATATTTCACAACATATATAATACATGTTTAATGCTTGTGTTTAAGAGGTCGTGCTTTTAAAAAGGTTTTAGGGAGGTCATATTATTTAAGCCTGGAGGTTTTTCTGCATTAAGTAAGAAAATCCATTTTTGTTCAGCGACTCTGTACAATTTTCTAAATCACCATTTCTAATAGTATTTTCAATAATTTGTAGAACTAAAAATTTAAAAATATGTGAAGAATCCGTGTGCATAACATGAGTAGCTAATGCATTAGTTGCTTTTTTATTTCTAATGTCTCTATTATGATCTAAAATTCTATCTTTAAATAATCTATTGGTTTTCCCTACATAATATGCATGACAAATTTGGCAAAAAGCAAAGTAAATAACATTTTCAGTTTTACAGTCAGCGTAATGATGCAAGGAAATTTTAAAATGACAAATGGGGTGTGTATAAAAAGCATGACTATAAACGTACTTACAGGAAGAACAATTTCTACATGAAAAAGTACCTATCCTGCTAGAAGTTGGTCCTGTAGAGTGCATAGATTTGTAACAAAGGTGCTGTTTAAGTGATTTGTTATTCCTAAAAGAAAACGATGGAGTATTACCAAAAATGTTCATAGAGTTAGAAATGGCACTTAAAATATTCCAATGTTTCTTAATAATATTACAATAACTATCAATGTCACTAGAGTATTGTAGGGCCACTCTAAATCTATTTAAAGGTTGCTAAGGATTTGGCTATCATTTGTCTATTACTAGCAATATTGAAGAATGGTTTGCATATAGTGGCTCTGTATATCTATGCTTTTTCAATAATGTTGTCTATATCACATTCTGAATATCCTCTCTCCAAAAATTTGGATTTAAGTTCTGTAGGGGCTTTATTAGCATCTGTGTCATTATTATGAAACCGTAATATCCTAAAATATTGCCCTTTAAGCAGATTTCTAGAAATATGTCTAGGATGCATGCTCTTTTTATGGAGAAGGGTATTCTTTTTAGTGGGCTTCTTGTATATACTGCTAGAGACATTGTTGAGTTCAGATTTAGTAAGTAACACATCAAGAAATTCAATCTCACTGTCAGAATGATTACATGTAAATTTAAGAAAATGTGTAGTATTATGCATAAATGTAACAAATTGATCTAGCTCTACTAAATCTCCTTTCCATAACAAAAAATGTCATCCACAAAGCACACATACCAAAGAATATGGTCAAAGTATTGGTTAGTCGGTGTAAAAATATGTGCGCGCTCCCAGGGTACTAAGACAAGGTCGGCGTATGTATTGGCACAAGCTGTGCCCATCGCTATGCCAACTTTTTGTAGATATATATAATTTTCAAAAACAAAGATATTATTTTCAAACACAATTTCTAGAAGTGCACATATTAACATCACTTTAGTAGCTAAAAATCAGTTATTAACAGTTAAAAATTCTCTAACCATGCCGATACCTATATCATTAGGAATGTATGTAAAAAGTGACTCAACATCTAGCGTAACAAAAGTATAGTCATTATCAATAGTTAGAAGGTGGGCATGATAGCAATCTCTCCTTTGAAAACCACATTGCTAAAGTGGTGAAAGACCTTCTACATAGCCCACCTCATCACGAAGGGTTTCACATCTAGATCAAGAGAGGTAATCGTGCCCCTTTATTCATCCCTCATCAGGCCCATCATAGAATACAATGCCCCTTTTGGGATGTACCTTACCCAACACCTGCAGCAATTAGAAAGACCCCAAAAGTATCTCACCAAGAGGATCAAGGGTCTCAAACAGATGCCATATGCTGCTTGGTTAAAAAAACTCCAGCTCTACTCAGTTGCATACCGCCTACTTTGAGGCGATCTATGCCTGACATACAAAGCTATGTCAAATCCTGAATTAATGGACATGCTCCACCTCAGTACATCTAAATCCTTTAGAGCCACACGCTCGAGGGACTTGAACCTCAGCACAGAAATAAATAGAACTTGCTGGAGGGACAGGTTCATAACCCAGAGGCTCCCTTCGCTCTGGAATAGAATTCCAGTTCATGTGAGGCAGAGCACCTCACTGAATATCTTCAAGAAGAATCTCGATAAGTGGATGGGGGATCATAGGTTTGTCCCAGGGATTACTCCCGTGTCACTATTAGACAGAGGCACAGTAAACTAAACCTTAAAAAGAGCACAGTATACTCAAATCAAGGGGTGGCGTAAGCCATACAGAATCGGGTTAGGCTTATAATTGCCCCAGGGCAGATAGCCTAGTATGAACCTATGAACCTATGAAGTCTTTCAAGAAAAGACTTAGAGTCTTTCAAAACAGTATGGCAGGTGTCTAAAACAATATGTAAGTTATTCTCTAAATAAACAGATAAGGGCTCAGTACACCAGCAATGGCCTGCTACAATTGGTCTCATAGACGGGGTACTGTAGTTCTTGTGTATTTTAGGTAGCCCATATATTTATGGAATTAGTGGATGGGCTATGTTAAAAAATTTAAATAACTCATCATCTATAAGCTGTGTCATTAATAGATCAAATACCAAAAATGACACTTTTTCCATGATGCTGATGGCAATAGGCTTAAAAATGCATTGATAGGTATTAGCATCATTTAATAAAAGCATCATTTGTTTAATATACAATTCTTTGTCTAAGACTACAATTCCTCCACCCTTATCAGCTGGACAAATGACAAGTGACTGAATATTCCTTAGTTCATTCAAAGCTAGAATATCACTACTAGTCATATTATAAAACTTACATTTAGTTCCTTCATAAAAAAGCCGTCTAAAATCAACTTCACAGACATTAATAAATGATTGAACTACTGAATAAGTAATTGGACTATATGTACTAGGTTTTTTATAAAAGCTTGTGTGATTAAAAATAATGTTAAAGTCAATTGTTTTCCTAGGACTCTCAAATCTTTAAGCATTTCAGCATGGTCTGCCTTCTTTGAGGGAATAAATGATAGACCTTTGTTTAGTAATGAAATGTGTTCATCAGCAAAATTAATGGAGGAAATGTTAAATATCAAACCTGTGGTTACTGGCGTCTCCTTTTTACCATTGACTGATTTCTGTCCATGCTTGCACGTCGCTGCAAGCTCCCTTTCCTTGACCTGTTTCTCGAGCGATCCTTGATTGGTAGGGGGGTTTTTATTTGTAAAAACAAACTCCAAAAGGTTTGTTTCAGTCATAGAAAACACATTGTTTGAGGCAGTAGGTTCAGTAAGCCCAAACGGATCCTTGTCAGTACAATTGCATGCATTAGAAGTAGAAGGAACGTTGTTGATATCAATAGGAACAGTGTACTTGTTTAGAGAAGAAGTATCTGTTGAAGCTATAGGTGTTGATCCTTCTGCATTACATTTGGTTACAATATTGTCAGTTAATGCAGCAGTTTTTTGTGGCTGCTAGGAAACAGTCTCAGCTGTAGAACAGAGAGTTGTGGGCATCACGCTAGCACAATGGTTTGGCATATTTGATTGGTTCATCTCTAAATTTATAGTTCTAACAAACGATCTCTCAGCAGCAAAATCCCTTGCCCAAGAGAAAACGTGCTGATTTTGGAAGTCTTTTTCATCCCTTTGCAATAATCTCTAAATTTATAGTTCTAACAAACGATCTCTCAGCAGCAAAATCCCTTGCCCAAGAGAAAACGTGCTGATTTTGGAAGTCTTTTTCATCCCTTTGCAATTTCTCAACATTAGTTAACTGTAAGCATTTCTCATAAGAAACGATGTTATCTTGCAGTGAGTCAAGTTTGTCAGCAACAATGCTATATTTAAAACGTTTAAAAATGTCATTCTGACAAACAAGAATATCATTTTTTAACTCATTCTCTATAGGTAGAAAAAAGTTAATGAGTAAATATATATATTGTGCACTGAATTGCAAATTGAGTTCTTGCCATTGTCTCAGCAATTCCGGATATTCACTACCATAACTAGGCAGATTTAATACACGTAAGCCCCTAGGAATTACCTTGTGTTGTATTGAGGCTTGAAGATGCAAACGTTACCATTGCAAACGTTTGTATTTTTACAATTTTCAAGTTCTTTATAAAGTTGAATAAACTCTTGTGGTGGTGGAACGTTGACATCATTATCCATCTCATTCAAGGTAGGTGTATTTAGCAGAGGATTATCCAGAATGTTAAGAATCCAAACTAAATGTTCGCAAGTGGTAGTTCCATTGTTCAAATCCATCGCAGGATAAGACTCCAAAGTTTCTGCCATGCCCTTTTCTTCGTATAAAGAAGAAAAATAAGAGCAAAACAATACGAATGCAGAGTGCAGTAAAATGTAAAGTAAAAATAAATATAAAAACGGCACACAACCTACAAAGCAGAAACTTTAATAAATAACAAAGTAAAATAAAATAAGGTAAGCGCTTTCATGACTCACAGGCCGCTTTATCAAATGATACTAAAGTTAAGGTCATATCCTTATATAGTGCTATGCATTTATCATGCGGTACAATTAGGCATTTAAAGAAATAAATACTCATCATAAGCAATACAGATAAAACATTATAAAACAGTTAATACTAGAGTCCATGCATAATACATTTAATAAATTAATAAATATATGTTTAAAAGTTTGTAAAACAGTCATGAATATTTCACAAAATATATAATACATGTTTAATGCTTGTGTTTAAGAGGTCGTGCTTTTAAAAAAGGTTTCAGGGAGGACATATTATTGAAGCCTGGAGGTTTTTCTGCATTAAGTAGGCAAATCCATTTTTGTTCAGCGGCTTCTGTACGATTTTCTAAATCACCACCTCTAATAATATTATCAATAATTTGTAGAACTAAAAATTTAAAAACATGTGAAGAATCCATGTGCATAACATGAGTAGCTAATGCATTAGTTGCCTTTTTATTTCTAATGACTCTTATGATCTAAAATTCTATCCTTAAATAACCTCTTGTTTTCCCTACATATGCATGACAAATTTGGCAAAAAGCAAAGTAAATAACATTTTCAGTTTTACAGTCAGGGTAATGATGTAAGGAAATTTTAAAATGACAAGTGGGGTGTTTATAAAAAGCATGACTATAAACGTACTTACAGGCAGAACAATTTCTACATGAAAAAGTACCTATCCTGCTAGACGTTGGTCCTGTAGAGTGCATAGATTTGTAACAAAGGTGCTGTTTAAGTGTTTTATTATTCCTAAAAGAAAATTATGGAGTATTACCAAAAATGTTCATAGAGTTAGGAATGGCACTTAAAATAATCAAATGTTTCTTAATAATATTACAGTAACCATCAATGTCACTTGAGTATTGTAGGGCCACTCTAAATCTATTTAAAGGTTGAGTTAAGGGTTTGGCTATCATTTGTCTATTACTAGAAATATTGAAGAATGGTTTGCATCTAGTGGCTCTCTATGTCCATGCTTCTTGAATAATGTTGTCTATATCACATTCTGAATATCCTCTCTCCAAAATTTCAGATTTAAGTTCTGTAAGGGCTTTATTAGCAGCTGTGTCATTAGTATGCAACCATAATAGCCTAAAAACTTGCCCTTTAAGCACATTTCTAAAAATATGTCTAGGATGCTTGCTCTTTTTATGGAGAAGGGTATTCTTTTTAGTGGGCTTCTTGTATATACTACTAGAGAAATTACTGAGTTCAGATTTAGTAAGTAACACATCAATGTACCTCAAACAATGTGTTTTCTATGACTGAAACAAACATTTCAGAGTTTTTTTTTTTACAAATAAAAGACCCCCTACTAATCAAGGATCATTCGAGAAACAGGTCAAGGAAAGGGAGCTTACAGCGACTTGCAAGCACGGACAGAAATCAGTCAATGGTAAAAAGGAGACGCCAGTAACCACAGGTTTGATATTTAACATTTTCATCTATTAACTTAACTGATGAACAAATTTCATTACTAAACAAAGGTCTATCATTTATTCTCTCAAAAGAGGCAGACCATGCCGAAATGCTTACATATTTGAGAGTCCTAGGAAGACAATTGACTTTAAAAACTATTTTTTCTAGCAATAACGTCAATCACAAAAGTTTTTATAAAAAACCTAGTACATATAGTCTGATTATTGATTCAGTAGTTCAATCATTTATTAATGTCTGTGAAGTTGATTTTAGACCGTTTTTATGAAGGAACTAAATGTAAGTTTTATAATATGACTAGTAGTGATATTCTAGCTTTGAATGAACTAAGGAATACACAGTCACTTGTCATTAAGCCAACTGATAAGGGTGGAGGAATTAATCTTAGACAAAGAATTGTATATTAAACAAATGATGCTTTTATTAAATGATACTAATACCTCTCAATGTATTTCTAAGCCTATTGCCAACAGCATCATGGAAAAAGTGTTTTTTGGTATTTGATCTATTAATGACAGAGCTTATAGATGATGAGTTATTCAAATTTAACATAGCCCATCCACTAATTCCATCAATATATGGGCTACCTAAAATACACAAGAACTATAGTAACCCACCTATGAGACCAATTGTAGCAGGCCATGGCTGGTGTACTGAGCCCTTATCCATTTATTTAAAGAATAACTTGCATATTGTCTTAGACACATGCCATACTGTTTTGAAAGACTTCATGCCTGCCTGCTAACTATTGATAGTGACTATACTTTTGTTACACTAGATGTTGAGTCACTTTTTACATGCATTCCTAATGATATAGGTATCGACATGGTTAGATAATTTTTAACTGTTAATAACTGCTTTTTAGCTACAGAAGTGATGTTAACATGTGCACCTCTAGAAATTGTGCTTGAAAATAACATCTTTGTTTTTGAAAATGATATATATCTACAAAAAGTTGGCATAGCGATGGGCACAGCTTGTGCCAATATGTACGCCAACCTTGTCTTAGCACACTGGGAGCACACACATATTCTTACACCGAGTAAGCAATACTTTGACCATATTCTTTGGTATGTGTGCTTTGTGGATGACATATTTTTGTTATGGAAAGGAGATTTAGTAGAGCTAGATCAATTTGTTACATTTATGCATAGTACTACACATTTTCTTAAATTTACATGTAATCATTCTGACATATTGAATTTCTTGATGTGTTACTTACTAAATCTGAACTCAGCAATGTCTCTAGTAGTATATACAAGAAGCCCACTAAAAAGAATACCCTTCTCCATAAAAAGAGCACACATCCTAGACATATTTCTAGAAATGTGCTCAAAGGGCAAGTTTTTAGGATATTACAGTTGCATAATAATGACACTGATGCTAATAAAGCCCCTACAGAACTTAAATCCGGATTTATTTTTGGAGAGAGGATATTCAGAATGTGATATAGACAACATTATTCAAGAAGCATGGACATAGAGAGCCACTAGATGGAAACCATTCTTCAGTATTGCTAGTAATAGACAAATGATAGCCAAACCCTTAACTCAACCTTTAAATAGATTTAGAGTGGCCCTACAATACTCTAGTGACATTGATAGTTACTGTAATATTATTAAGAAACACTGGAATATTTTAAGTGCCATTCCTAACTCTATGAACATTTTTGGTAATACTCCATTTTCTTTTAGGAATAACAAATCACTTAAACAGCACCTTTGTTACAAATCTATGCACCTTACAGGACCAACTTCTAGCAGGATAGGTACTTTTTCATGTAGAAATTGTTCTGCCTGTAAGTACGTTTATAGTCATCCTTTTTATATACAACCCACTTGTTATTTTTAAAATTTCCTTACATCATTATGCTGACTGTAAAACTGAAAATATTATTTACTTTGAGTTTTGCCAAAGTTGTCATGCGTATAATGTAGGAAAAACTAATAGGTTATTTAAAGATAGAATTTCATATCATAATAGAGACAAAGGCAACTAATGCATTAGCTACTCATGTTATGCACACGGATTCGTCACGTTTTTAAATTTTTAGTTCTACAAATTATTGATAATACTATTAGAGGTGGTGATTTAGAAAATCGTACAGAAGCTGCTGAACAAAAATGGATTCTCTTACTTAATTCAGAAAAACCTCCAGGCTTAAATAATATGTCCTTCCCGAAACCTTTTTTAAAAGCACGACCTCTTAAACACAAGCATTAAACATGTATTATATATTTTGTGAAATATTCATGACTGTTTTACAGACTTTTAAACATATATTTATTAATTTATTAATGTATTATACAGGGACTCTAGTATTAACTGTTTTATCTTTATTGCTTATGATGAGCATTTATTTCTTTAAATGCTTAATTGTATCCCAAGCCCATGTCATTAAATCCTGTGTTTAATATCTAAATTCAGCAGACTGCTTCATCTTATATGATGATTATATATTTTATGTCTAGATTTACTAAAATCATACATTACATAACTATTGCGTGTTTTTTTTTTTTTGGCTATTGCTTAGTTATTTGAGAGACCACAAGCTAGAATGCTTATTCTTATTATTTGCTCCTTCCAAGCATGTTTATACAGTCCATAGACTTTAAATTATGAGACCCTTCTAGTTTCTTATTTGTTATAAGTATATTTCCATCCTTACATACACACATCAGTACTTCAAACATGGGCAACAATGCCCATCCAGTTTTGCTAGAAAACCATTCACTAGTTCATGTGGTGCGTTTCCAGGCTGTTCTTAAAACATCCAAACCAATATTTGTCATGTTCTATTTTACCAGCCTGTTCCCTGCAGTGGCCACTCTGCCAGTGTACCACTCAACACACCTTCCATTTCCACAGATTTTCCACAAAGGAAATCTGATGACTCTCTAGCACTTCCCAGAAACCCCAAACACCCCTAGAATCAGCTATCCACATATGCCCAATATGTCTGAGCAAGCTCACCTCCCAGACCACTGCAAAGGGTACTGCACAAGACCAAGTGCTCTTAATCTTTCACAATAACTCAGACTTCCACTCTTATGTGAGTTCTTAATGTGTTTGGACCAAAATACATTTTAAATATAAAATTGTGCTTATTTATTTTTAATCAAGAATCAACTTAATGAGTTAAACAAAGTGTTGGGAGACTATCAGTATGTGTACATGTGGTTTAAAGCAGCCCTTTTATTATATATTTTTTTAAACCAAAAACTTAATCACTGAGAGTCATCTCGGAGGCTCCTCAGAGCCATTAAGCATCATCATCATTCTGTCTCCATTACCATAGCAACCTGGGAGTGTCTGTTTCTGTTAGTGTGTCTGTGTACTGCATACCAGAGGCTCGCAATGCACCTGAAGCAAAGCTTCACACTTAACTTCAACTTCAAAAATCCTTTCAGCGAGGCAGCAGCCAGGAAAAGAATGGAGAGCAAACAGATAAAAAAAAAAACTCCCAACAAGCCACAACTACAAGAGATAATACATTCTTCCAGCCTCTCCAACTCTCACTCAGCAGATATGTAAAGAAACTATTCTCTGCCAAAATATCCCAAATCACAGCGTTATCCACCCCTTCCCCCGGATCCAGGCTAAAACACATCCTAATACACAAGCATCAGTAAACCTTGATCACAAGCCACAGCTTCCCAGAGACGAAAATGGTAACATACAACAAATGCCAGACACAGCTGCATCTGCACACACCATATCATAATAGATCAAACAGCACTCAAAGCTATGATACCTGCCATAATTGATATTAACTATGTTTAGACAGAATAATAATGACATTTGTACTAGCTGCCAGATACAGCTGCATCCATGTACAACATATCAGGCTTGATCAAACAGCACCAGTAGCTACGATACCTGCCATAATTGATATTAACTATATTTAGACAGAATAATAATGACATTTGTACTAGCTGCTAGACACAGCTGCATCCACACACACCATATCAGGATTGCTCAAACAGCACTCGTAGCTGTGATACCTACCATAATTGATATTCACTATATTTAGACAGAATAATGATGACATTTGTACTAAGAGCTTGCTAGTATTATTTAACCAGGATATACATGACATTTCTAAATCATACTTTAACTGAAGAAGACATTAATCTCCATGACAGCATTTTTTTTCAAAACACTCCAGTGTTACTGCTATTATATATGATGTTAATTTGTAAAATTTCAATCTGAACTCTGATGAATGGCACATTGTTGAATTAATTAATTACTTAAATTATTATAAGTAAAATCAATGAAAAAAATGAAGATAAGTATTCATTGAGTTCAAGTAGGGGAATAGAAAAGAAACTACTATGTTTTATTATATGTTGCTTTGTTTGGATTATATATAATGTAAATAGTAACCCATCTTGACCTACCTTTGTTTGTGAAGAATTATTGGACTCTTTGAACATTCTGAATAAATCATTACCGTCTCTCAGTTGTTTAAGAAACCCTCCTTTTTTTAAAATAAAATCAGATGACAAGTGATGCACCATATCAGTTGATACTTTGAAAGATGTAGTTGTAAGAATTATTTTTGGGACAGCTATATTGGAATCAGTTTTTTGTTTCTTCTTTCTAGCATCAGTCCAATGATTTGTTTCTTTTATTCTTTTAAGAGTAGGGGCCATCCATTCCATTTCTTCTGGGATAGACACTATGTTGTTGTTTTTGATGAATATAGTAGCTTCTTCTAAGTCATTAAATTTTCTCATCTCATTGGCAAAAAGTATTTTTATCTTGGCTGGAAAGACCAGCTGTGCTTTAATGTTGTTTTGTTTCACAGTTTTATTATTGTCCAGACCTTTTTCCTTTGTTCTAGTATTCTGGAAGAATAATCATTGTCAAACCTTATCAGCCTTTGATTGTATTTTAAGGGTGATTTTTTCCAAGCAGATTTTAATATCAGTTCCTTTTCCAGAAATGAAATAAATTTTATAACTATGGATCTAGGTGGAGTATTTGTTGAGTTAGAAGCATGTTTCCTCACTGCTCTATGTGCCCGATCAATTCCAAATGAAAGTCCCTCTTTCAAGTCTAAAATTTCAGGAATCCTGGTTGTTAAGAATGAAATAATGTCTTCTCCTTCAGTGTTTTCAGGCAGACCAAAGATCCTTATGTTGTTTCTCCTTTCCCTATTTTCTAAGTCATCTATTTTGTTAAGCAGCCATGTATTCTGTTTAAGCAGAAATTATTTTTGGAATTCTTCCCCTGCGTTTCCCTTCAATGTCATTTAGAGAAGTCTCTATATTTATTATTTTTGTATGGTGTTGCTGTAATAGTTCCGTCTGTTTTTGAGAATTTAATTTGAGGTTTTCTAAGTCAATTTTAAAGCCATCCATCTTCAAAGATAGTTCCTGTAAGGTAGATGTCATCAACTGCAGTACTTTTTGCAAAGCATCTGGATGAGAATTCTTTGAGCTGTTAATATTCAGTGACTCATATCTCCAACTTACTTGACAGGAACATTTTTGAATATCTCCACCAAAATTGACATTTGTGTAGTTTACTAGTTTATCTATAGATTTCTGACATTTTAAACTTGAAAATAATAAAATTTCCTATATTATTACACTAGTTTATGGAGCTCTCAAAATTCACTACTCTCAGTTGGCCATCTAGGCTCTGCCCTCCGCAAATGCTTTCTTAGTCTCTTTGTTTGCCAACCAGCATTCCTTCTTAGTCAGGTCTGTCTTTTCTATTACCCACAGAGATAGAAAACTGTAAAATTAACTTTAAAAACTGCAACATTAACTTATTTAGTTGAAAAGTACTAATAAATACTGATTAATGCCAAATAAACACTGAAATGACACTTACATTGTAACTGAAACAATACATCATCACCTCTTTAGATTAACACCCTGCTAGAATTAGCATAATCATTTATACAAAAAATATGTGTAGGCATTCAATTGCGCTTGTCGCCAAAATACATGCAATTTTAACAATTTATCTCTGCATGCCTCTAATATTAACTATGGTCAGTTCTAAGAAGTATAAGATATTTAAAAGATTTATATATGATACTGTGTTACTGTATAGCATTTACCACATTCTTTTTTTAATTATCTCATAATTTTCTGTCTATTGTGCCTTCATGTTAACGGTCAAAGCTAGTGCACATAATAGTATAGAAGCCATGATGAAAATGTGTTTCCTAGGCAACTATAGCAGCAATGAGAAAGACATCATCATCAGCGGATTAGCAAGTCTATTATTAAGTGCTAATTATCAAGTATTAATTCAACTTTGTAAATACTGTAAATAGCCTCTTACTTTAAATGACTGTATGTAAAGTGTTTCCTTTCTTTAAATCTAAGAATGTATGTCTAAATGAATCTATACAGTATAACCTTTATGATCTATCACAATGAAATTTGTTGCTCATGCTTGAGAGCTTTTCTCCCTAGGCCTCCACTGAAAACAGGCACTTCGGGCACAGTAGACTTCCCCGTTAATCAAACTGGAAATAAATAAATACATACATACATAAATAAAGTGCACTCAAACCTGACAGCAGACATGTTTCTCCTAGTTACCCAAGCATTTTCTTGGCTAAGCAACTCCAACCCAGAGTCAATCTCTCTCTCTCTCTCTCTCTCTCACATACACGTATACACAAACACACACACACACACACACACACACTCTCATACGCATGCGCACACACACTGCACTGAACTTACCTGCGCAGTGATTGCTTCCATTATTTTCCTCCAGTAATTAAATTTTATGCTGATAAAAGATTCTATGAATTACTCAGCAGTATAAATGGGGAGCTGCTACCATTTCAGAGGGAGAGCATATGGTTAATTAGCATTAGCCACTCCTCGTATTATTGCATTAGCATCCAGCTATGAGTGAGAACTCCTCCTTGCTGAAACCTCAGCTAGTGGAAAACCTCAGAGTTCAGGAATCTTGAGAACCATAAAGACTTATGGCCATAGCTGGCATTAGGCACCTGTGAAACTCGCGGCTGAGCGAACCCACCAATTATCTCCCCTGTGAAAAAGGGCCCCATGCAGCATCTGCGAGTTTCTCCATTTCCTGCATTCATCTTTTGTCGCCTCACAGTGGACATCTGCATGGCTGTGATGTCACCGTGCAATCTCAAGACTTTTTTGTCAGTAAGCAGCACTCAATCAGGTCCACTTCTGTGAAGTAAGGGACCTGACTGGCTATAACACCCAGGAAGTAATTTGCCTTTTTTTTTTGCAGATTAGAATTTCAGAGTAGGGTTGAAGTACCTCTCAGCTGTAGAGTTTCACAGATTGTCCAGATATTTGGCCCATATTTTTCTGTTTTAAGATTACTGATAAATGGGGCACAGCCTTAGCTTCTATTAAAACTAATTTTGAGTGTTCAGAAACCTAACCATGTCTCTAATCTTTCTTTCTTTTCCCTTTTTTTGTCCATTTGTTCGCCTGGTAAGCAAATTTGCCTAAAGACTCTTATCAGCCATACCTTATTCCCAGAGAGCACAAAGCTTAAAGTGCAATGGCTGCATCTAATATATATATATATATATATATATATATAGTTAGTTTGTTCAAATAGCAAATGCACAGCAGAAAAACAAAACTAGAAGAAAATGCATAGATTTACTTAGTTAATACACAATTAACACATTACCAATATAGTTAGTTAGAAAATCTTCATACAGTGCTTGTCAATTTGGTTAAAAGACTCATGTCAAATTATAGCATCAAAGTAATGTCAAAATAAGCACTGTCAAAAAAACAGTCACATTTATAAGCATAAGTATTTACTTTAAGAACCATCCACTTCACTGCAGCTATACAAGTAGGAATATAGATTTTAATACAGTATACCATTTGTAAGGGGGACAGTCCCCCTTTAACTCCAAACAATCCAATTCTAAAGAAGAGGAGGTTAAGGTAAACCAATACATGTTTTTTATAAAAAAAAAAAAAAAAAATTACATATATGGCTGATCAGGAGCGTGGACCTTGAAGCAGAAGCACTTAATTTTAATTGTCATGCAATTGGCATGATTATCTTCTTAAAATAATGTATGTGGGGGAATGTTAGGTAAATAAATTTCTTCCAATTTATAGATATCTCCCAGTGATGCCACTTTAGAAAAGGTACTCTAATTCTGAGGTCCATTACAGTGGCTGCTGCACTACTCTGCTTTGAGAGACGATTTTCACTTCCCACTCCCTCACTGGTGCATCTGCAACACAGCAGTAAACCAATAAGAGAACAGCTCCCTGAAGCAGGTCTTAGAATAGGTCATCCCCCTTGATCATTTGCACCAAAGAGCACAACACTAAACTGCGAATGGTGCCTATTGCAGTATGCCACTCAAATGTACCTCATTAGGAAGAAACATTCTCTTAAAAAGAACATGTTCCTCATTGTTCCAGATTGAAAGGGTTTGCCACACATTAAGTGTTAAGAATGGGTTTAAGAGATATCCATAATAAATAATACTGAATCATATTAATTAAAAAAAGGATTTTTTTAAAATAAAAAATAATACATTTTGCCCATCCTGTGAGCTTCCTTGCTGATGTTGTTGGTTGGCTGTTTTGCCCATTTATTCCACATTATGAGAGGTAGTGTTCCACATTCTGGAGATGGAAGGTTGAGAGCTATGTATTACCGAATGAATAAATGAAAAGAGATTGTTGTTCTATATATGTTTGGAATGCAGGCAAAACTGACTTTTTTTTAACTGCTGTAGCCAGGCCCACACACTGCCCAATGAGGGACATCTCTTAGTTTACTTATGCAATTTTATCTGCTATGTGAGCAGGTGAACTGGCTAAAGGAACCCCTGGAACCCCTTTCAGCTACATGGACTTAGCCTCTACCCTCAACCTCTACCCTCAGCCACACCCATTCTAAAACCATTCCTGCATAGATGTGTGTCTAGACTGTTGCTGAAGGCTGTGTGGGGGTCTGGCGATTGATTCAAAATGTCAACCATTCAGAACCGGCATCTCTGTATAGTGCAGAATCGAAAGATTTCCATCTTCTGCACTGTAGTGCGATCTTGGAGTTAGTATATTTATGTTCTGGGAGGTGTGGGGGGAAGACACCCCCCATGGGGGGTACAGGGGGCCCCCTCCTACCAGCATAAAGGTAAGTTTGTGTTTATTTTTTCTTCTATGGTCGACATTTCAAATATCGATCATATGGTTTCGGCCATATGAATGTCGACATTCTGAAATGTCGACCATATGAAGTATATATATATATATATATATATATATATATATATATATATATATATATATATATATATAAATAAATAATAGCAGAGACTTAAAATACATGACCATGGCCATGTGAACTTCTGGTTTCATCCCAGTCTAACATCAGAGGGATGTGCAGGCAGTGACGGTCTTTTTCTTGGGGGGGGGGGGGGCAGGCAGTATGTGTCCTAACTGTATTGTTAGTTTGTTGTGATCTACTATTTTGTCAGCTTTGAACATCAACCCTTGGGCAACACTTGTGTCTTTCTTTAAAGGAAAAAAGTAAGGCTGAATTTGTTTTCTGACTCATGATTTTTTTTACAGGCTACCATTGGATTAAAAGGTTGGGAAACTGTTCTTAAATGCATCCCAGAGCATCTCCAACCCTTTGGCTTCTGAGGACCCTAGATTAATTGAGTTATTTCCTAAACTGTTATTACTGTGCTGTCTTGGCCAGTAAAGGTATGTTGAAAGGATTGAAGGTAAACTGAAGCTGAACAGCAGCACTGATTAGTTTCTATTCAAGCTGTCATTGGAGGAAAACATATAAAAAGAAAACAAATTAAAATGCTTTCAGAGCATATAGAAAATCATATATTCTTGAAAAAGCTGAAGAGAAAGGCAAAATGTGAGAAAAAGTGAGAAAAAAGTAATGTGCATAATGTGGAGGGACGGGGGGGGGCAGCAGATAAAAGCACAGGACCCCACAGAATGTGGAGGGGAGGCAGTAGACAGTGCTTAGGGCACCACTTCATCTAAGTTCAGCCCTGTACATAGAGTTGTTGCAATGTATCATTGCTACAACTAAATGCCAGTAACTATGAATGCCCTTCTGTTTCATGGGCCAACATAGAGTGGTACACAGGCCTACAACTAGAAAAATTTCCATGTTAAAACTTCCCACTTATGGTAAGAACTTCTATATCCTATCCATAGTCAAAACCATATGGAAAATACTTGGTATAGGATATATTCTTTTAGTATTAACACAAAAGAAATTTGGCATATTTAGAATACATATTACAATAAAAGCAATTAAAAGACCCAGACCTGTCACTTGATGTACTACTAATAATGCTGCTATACAGTTATTATGTACAATTGTTTTACTATCCACTGAACATTGAATGGTCATAGTCATATTCCCCCCTACTGAGGCTTTTCTGCATTGTAAATTTAAAAATTCCAGATCTATATGTGTACCCTCATCAGATGGAATGTCTGCTAATACTGAGGTCAGTAGGTCAAAGGACCCTTGAAAGAATTAGTAGCTGAACAACTTGATAAGCAATGGCTAACACAGGTTCCCTCATCACACTGTGAAAAAAACATGACTGGGGACTCATTTCATACGCATTAAAATATACAAGGAGCAGCAAGATGACACCTACGTATGTTTAAAAAAAAGAGCACTGTCATATTAACAAACTAGTCATAGCTCTAGAGTGGCGTGGCGGACTTCACTTTAGTTGGTAATATTTTATTTCAACTTGCAGCTGTCTTTTCTATCCATACCAGATGCATGTTCTTTCAGTTAGTTTCAGATTGTTATGAAACAATCACATCTCAAGCTTAGGACTTATTCAACCATTCAGTATCCAGCATCCATGAAGACATAAATTGTTAGTCACGATTTGCCTTGCTTTGTATGAAGACAGACTTAGGGACACTGCATGACAGGTAATGATTCAAAGAGGCTTTGCTGACATATTCAAACACATACCATTTAATAATATCCCACTCCATAAAGAGCAATACCTGATGAAGAGAGTTCCTCACTGGACAGGCTACTAGGAAACAATATGAAGAAACATTTTCCAGAGTACATGCTGGCTCAGCACTTTAACATGGTGCTTAGATTTTTCTGCACATGCACATTATGATCCATACTTAACTGTAAATGTCATAATGTCTGCAATGCATAACTTCATAGTCATAAATAGAACAAAGGAAGGGCCATGTACAAAACTGAAAAATATCATAATATCATTCTGCAGGAATTTCTTCAAAATAGTTCAAGAAAATAACCAATCTTTTTATACAGACATAAACCTTTTCCGCATGTAAGTATTCCAAAGACTATGTTCTACATAAGATAAAGAAAAATGGAATATGACATATTTGGTATAATCTGTTTAGGCCAATGCTATCAATATTTAATGGCAATTGCAGATAGAGTCAGGGTTAGGATGACTATTTTAACATACATTTTATATTTGCCCGATATTACATTGTGGGTTGCTTACACCCGAAAATCAGAAATCATATTTGGTTTGTTAGTTACCTCTCAAAATTGATTTCAAGCAGTCAAACAGCAAGTCCCAGTCTCAGTGGGCATTACAGAAAGGTACATTCTATGCCATTTAAAATATTAATTAATGAGCTAGACTTTGCAACTACACAAGCCAAGATGGTCCAATATGCCAATGAATCTATAATCATATGCAGTGGACAAAACTTATTAAAGCTAAAACAGTAAATGTAAGAAGCATCCACCTTTGTTAAATTTTGACTAGGCTACTCTCAACTGCTTTTAATCCCCCCCTCCAAAAAAAAAAAACATTTATGCTAGCCACACCTAAATCTGCCTCCAGCAGAAAACCACTCTTCCCTATGTCCTTAGTCAGTCAAACTAAAACTTAACTAGAAAACCCTACCAAATGTTTAGGTATCGCTATGAACAGCACATTGAAATTTAATATATATCCACCAAATAATCCGAAAGACTGATCAGAAAGTTGGCTTGCTATACAGAGCTATGTCACTGTTACTTAAATGTTTGCTTCAGTAGAGCTTCTTCCAGCACTGCTGTGACCGCTTCTAGCTTCATCAACTGCATGCAGATATAAAACATGCTGCAATAAAATAACTGCATTTGCTGCTAACCACATCCAAAATTTTCTTCAGTGTTTATCTCTAACAAAAATAAATAAATAGCTGCATTGAATTACCCCAGTGCATGACTTATTATCAATTTCCATCATCAACAATCTTTTTTTTTTTTTTTTTTGTAAAAGAAAAATGCTCACATTGCTTTTAGAGAAGCATTCTCCTCAATCTACATGAGTAAAGTCTGGAATTCTATTCTTCTCTCTCTTAGACAAATACATAATCTTCAGTCATTCACTGACAGAGATGAGACGTGATTCATAGAGGCCATTTACACCAGCCCACTGTGTCCTCAAATGCAATAATGCAAATAAACAGATAAACTGTACTTCAACAGCAAAAGGGATGACAGAACAGCAGATTTATTAAAATAAGCACAACTTTATCAGGAAACATTAGCACTTTCTTCTTACAATTAAGACTTCAGATATATACAACAGAACAACTACTCACCTTACAAGGACCAGTAAAGTCACATGATACACAACACAATGAACTAATAAAAAGGAAAGGAGAGGCAAAGCAATTTAAAGTGACAGGTAGTAATTGCAAAGGAATTACACAGAATACCTGCACAAACCATAAAACTGCACAAAAAGTAGCAAAACTGAAGTAAAAATGCCTTAAATAATTCTTAAAATATATAAAAAAACAAATATTCAAGAGTAATAAAAAATATTTCAAAATATATCACTATCTGTCTAACGCTGCCCTTTTTAGAGAGCACTTGACACTAATAACATAATTTAAACCCGGTAGCACAGATGCATTTAGAAATATCTACCACCACAGCTCCATCTCGTCCAACAATAGGGACCAACAGCCACCCCTAGGGTCTGGTCTCACCTGTTCAAAGACCCAGAAATGAAATTTATGCTCTGGAAATAATGCAATGTGTCTAAAAAGGGCATTGGTTTCCTTGCATTTCTTGATGTCATAAAGGTGCTCATAGATACATTGTTTTAACTTTCTCTCGGTCTTGCCAACATAAAAAGCAGGGCAAGACCCACATCTTGGAATGTAGACCATACAACTTTACTGGCAATTGAATTTCCCTTTGATAAATAAAGTTTTATCTTTGATCTGAATACAGTCACTGCCCAATATATGACTGCACTGGCCACATGCACCACATTTGCACATATTGCTAGACATAGACTTACAACTACTGATATTGGAATTCTCAAGATATTTTTTTAAAAGTAAGTCCTCTCTTGTGTACAATCTTTGGGCGGGCCCACAATTTCTCCAATAATTCCCAATCCTGTGTAATTTAATGTAAGTCCATTTTTTGTAAACAGACTCAATTATATTTACTGTCACTATTGAAAATGGTAACCAAAGCATGACTAATTTCAAACAAATCATCTTTCGCAGGTAAGCCAAGAATTGTTTTCTATGTGGGAGGAACCACATACATCCTGATTGGGCATCAAAAGGGAGATGTAAACGCCTTTCCATCTCTTGTCTATCACTTCAGCCATGAGAGAATCAATGAGATCCAAGGGACTTCCCCTGTTGACGAACATGTTCTTCAACCTGTTACATTTTTCCACAAACTAACTCCATAAAGTAACCATCCTTGCTGCTCTAACCAGTTGGCCCTTGATCACCCCACATTTCTGGTGACGGGGTGGTTGCTAGTATAGTGAAGTAAGCTGTTGGAATAGGTAGGTTTGTGATAAATTTTAGAAGAAATAGAAATCCTCTCATGGTCAAAATTTAAGGAGACGTCAAGGTAATTGATCTCACCAAGACCCACAGTGTGAATAAAAACCAAAAAAGATGTGGTGTGGTTAATGTACCTCATAAAATCATCAATAAGTGGCACAGGACCTGCCCAAACAATAAAAAAATACATCAAGGTAGTAGATATACATGTACATATGCTGAATATGGGGACACTGGTCAGGAAACTGATAATGAGATGGTAATGAGAAGTGAAATAAATGTTTGTTTACTAAATAAGACTCTTTTATACCATTTGAAATTCAGTCAGTTTTTCCCACTTTCTTGCACTAGTTGCACTATAAAAAGGGAAGCTTCCCCAACCAGAGTTGCATTTGGTGAAAATGCTATCTCTTGCGGTGAGCTTTGCTAATTCTAGGTCAGAGTTTCTTGTCTTGGCGGGCTCAAAACCCTTGGTGTTCAGTGGTGCTCACCTGCCAAAAAGGCAAAAAATATAAGCTTATGATTACTCATTATAAAGTTGATAATCTAGAAATCCTTGCTAGGTTTACAGTAGAAAGGGACATTATAAGGGTCTTAGTGGGTATTTGTGACCCCCATAGGCCACTGGAGGAATGTGTGGACTTTTTATTTCTGTGGACACCAAAGTATTTATAGCCCTCTCTATACCTGCTAAATGAACCTTTCAGAGACAGTCTGGGGACATCTTGGGGATATCACAGGCTTCTGCCTTGAGAATACTGAAAGAGTTCCTGGATGTACTCTTAGCACATATGGAACAGTACACCTATTCCTGGTGTGATGTCTAGTCCAAAATCAGTCTATGCATGCCTTTTATAGGGGGTCACATTTCCCTGAGGTACTCAGTGCGATTGATTGTACCCCTGTCAGAATTAGGGTCCCTCCTGGTCCACAGGGTGAGCAGTACCAAATGATGAAGGGCTTCCATTCCATCAATTGTCAGGTATTGTGTGATGCATGGGGGTGCATCAACAACATCTATGGCAGTGCACATGATTCCCTTATCCAGCACACTAGTTCACTCTACCACCTCTTCCTGCATTGTAGTATGCCTAGTGTCATCTTATTGGTAAGCTGAAAATGTTTTTTTTTAATAATCAGTTATTCATGTTAAACATAATTGCTGTATTTAATCTGTATTTTCTTATTTTGTATTCCTACACCTCCTCTCTCTCTTTTTTAAGAGAATGTCAGATATCAGCTGGGGTCATGGCTCATGACTCGAGTGAGAAACCCATCTGAAAATGTAGAGGAGAAATACAATACATCCCTGTCCCAGACCCATGTGAATGAGAGGGAGTTTGACCTCTTGAAGAGTCATTTCAGGTGTCTGGATGAGTCTGCAGGTACCCTTCAGTATGACCCAGTTACTGAGTACAGGATGTTCACTGCTTGTTGCATTTTGTATATCATCATCATGCACCAGACTAGTGGTGAAGTGACCCATGCTGTCACTGAGGCTCCCAGTTCAAGTCCCTGTTTGACGAATGATGACCAGCTGACAGCTGTAGTAAGGGACCCCCCTGTAGCAGTCATGTGCATGTCATACAGCTGCACAGGTTAAGAAGCAGGATCTAGTCCAATACTATTGACCAGGACATTCAAGTTAGTGTTTCCTTTAAAAAAAAAAAAAACACAGACCATAACCGATGCATACAGTGATACCTGTGGGCTATGCTGTGTGGTGCATGGTCTACTGTCACTGCTTATATGACATTCTCCCTCATTGAAAAATATTTTTATTACAACTGTTTGCCCGAGTGGTCACTGATTGCTGTTCAGTGATATTGAAAAGCAGCAAATAAGTAAATAAGTCAACAGTTGCATATGCTAAATGTAATAACTCTTTGTTTGTGTAATTATTTTTTTTATGTTCAATAGAAAGTGGTACTTTCTGCAATGAGAAATGTAAGTTTCATTAGCAATTTCTGTGTAAAGAATTATGTTGCACTTTATATCAGATATTTTTCTTGTTCTCATTTAAAATAATTATGAGTAACTCATCAGTAACTGTCTTCATTTGTTCAGTGATGAAGTTTTACTTGCAGCAGTTACTAAGTGTGTATGGCAGATTGATTATTTCAATGGGCCATTTCTGTATGGTGTAATGGACCTGGAAATCATTTGCTCATTGCTATTATTATGTTTATGTAAGTGTAAACATATGGAATGGTAGTGCATGCATCATTGCTATTATTATGTTTATGTAAGTGTAAACATATGGAATGGTAGTGCATGTATCATTGCTATTATTATGTTTATGTAAGTGTAAACATATGGAATGGTAGTGCATGTATCATTGCTATTATTATGTTTATGTAAGTGTAAACATATGGAATGGTAGTGCATGTATCATTGCTTTTTAGCCCAAAGTTAAGATGTAATGTGATCCTATCTCACCTACATTCTCTACAGATGGGTTCGGAGCCGATCCTCGGCTCCGACTCGGCAGCTATACAATAGAACGCAGTCTCTTATTGGCTGAGTCACCTCATATCCCAGGATGCACCACTACTGCTTCCCCAGATCTCGTTTGCCGCTTCTGAAGCATAGACGTGGTCTCGGACTTGGCTGAGCTAAGTGCCTCTTAGTCAGATTATTCCTGTCTAGTTTTGTGCTAAAACTTACCCAAAAGCTGTTTTAACAGCTACTTGTTGTTGTGTGACTGCTTATTTGAAGTTTTTTTGTGGTAAAATTGTATTTTTTGTGGTAAGTGATCCTGTTTAAGTTAGAGGGGCCTTGCCCTATCCTAGGCGTTTTAGTTAGAGTCTAGGCTGTCGTTTGAGTAGTTTTTTTTTTTGAAGTTTAGTGTATTTGAATTAGATAGCATGTTGAAGGAACATAGACCATCAGGTTTTAAAAAATGTTCCAAATGTAATTATAAAATGTCCATTACGGACGACCATTCTTTGTGTGTCTATTGTCTGGGCCCGAAAAACCTCCAGGAATCCTGTAGCGTTTGCCACGCTTTTTCCTCTCGCGTCCTCCAAGAGAGGAAAAATAAATTAATTTTGAAAGGGCTTATGAGGCTTTCCTTTGAGGAAGCCCTATCTTCTTCTTCTTCCCCTTCGAGGAAGAAAAAATCTTCGGCTCCGACCAGCCTGTCGGATCCGGCAGCTAAAAAGTCACGGCAGGCTTCTCCGTCGCTCCACGGACTTCGGAGCCGAGGACGGAACGGTCTGCCTCGATGTCTCCAGCCTCGACTCCTCTGGCTTCAGAGTCGAGAGCTTGGGCGTCGAGAGGCGAGTCATCTCCATCGGCTCCACTGCCTTCGGAGCCGATGAGGGTTGCCCACTCAGACTCTTCCCCTTTGGTGCCGAAGTCCCCATCGGCTCCGAGGGAAATTGCAGTGGTAGTGGAATCTCCCTCGGCGCCGATACTTCTCGAACCCATATGGAGCCGGTCCCCCAGTCTTTCGGAGCCGGCGGAGAAGTCGACTTGGACCTGGTCGGTCTCTTCTCGGTGGTCGAGGTTGTCTGATTTGGATGTAGACAGGGTGCTTCAAAGGCTTTTTCAGTCTTTGCAAAATTGATCTCGGCTCCAGTTCAGTCGGCTCCGGAGCCGATTTCCCATCCTGCTATCTTGGTTCCTCCTCCAACAGCTTCGGCGCCATTGGAGTCAGTGTTGGTGGAGCCGGTGGAGGTTGTTGGGTCGGTTCCGACCCTAACTCCAACCCGGCCCTTCGGGTCGGGGTTCAGTATGCGGACCTCCTCTGTCGGCCCTGGGGGGGAACACTTTGGGACTGATCCTTTCGGTTCCGAGCCTCCCTCTCGGTGTGTCGGCTGTGGGAGTTCCAACTGCTGTTGTGGCCTTGGGGGTTGAACCATCCCAGGACTCTGGGGGCCCCGCCTTCAAGGCCATGATGAGTGCCTTGGCCAAATCCTCTCTGGCCACTTCTACCATCTCACCACCACCTTCCCTTGGCACGGAGACTGGCTCCTTTGCAATCCCCCTGTCTCACGACAGCGGAGCCCTTGGGCCTGAGGTTACCCCCCATTGGGGGTTCCCTTCTTCCTGGAGGTCCCTCCGAAATGCTTTCGGAGGAACCTCCGAGGAAGAAACAGTGCAAGAGGAAGCACATCGACTCCCCTGATGAGTCTCTCACCTCGGATACTGACCTCGATGATGCGGAAGGGTCCCACAAGTCGTCCTCAGATGATGTATCCTTTGCGGACATCTTGGAGATCCTTAAGCAACGAGGCGACTGGCAGTCCAAACCCCCTTCTGCTGAGGAGTCGGTTTTACTCAAGGCCTTCGGGGCTCAGCCCTCCGCCTCCTGGGTGTCTCCGCCTTTCAATGAGATTCTGGATTTGATCTCTCGAAGGGAGTGGGAACACCCGGATTCTGTTGAACCAGTGCCAGCTCGCCCCAATAAATTCCTTTCGGCTCCCCCTGATAAGGACTTTTTTTTGAAAGGTGTGTCTGTAGATGCCTTGGTGGTGGCATCTTTCACCCAGCAAGATGTGGCAGAGGCTTCAACGTCCGTCCATCCTCCTAATAAGGAGTCTAGGAGCATGGATCGGTACGGGAAGCATACCCTTGCTTCAGCGACCTTTACATTAAGGTTTCTGAACTATTTGACACATTTCACGAGACTGCAGAGGGATCTGGTCAAGGAGCTTTCAGATACCCTCTCCGGTAACTTACCTGAGCAGTTGGCCCAGACAGTTAACTCCCAGTTGGCTACCCTGTCCTCATTATCCAACTCGTCCATGAGGCTCATTTCTTATGCAGCCGAAGGAGTGAGCAGAGCGGCGGGAACAGGTGTTGCTCTACGGAGACAAGCCTGGCTACGCCTGTGTCATTTTGCGGAGGCCTTTAAGTCTTCCTTTGCCGACACCCCCTTTGAGGGGTCCTCACTGTTTGGACCCAAGGTAAAGGACATTTTGACTCGCTGCGAACAGGAGGGTAAGACTTTAACTGCCGTAGGGGCCCGGTTTTCCACTCCCTTCAGACCTTATCCCAAGACTCGAAGAGGAGGGAAAATGTGGTTCCGTAAGTCTCAAAAGCCTTACTCGTTGCAGCAGAGCGATTCCCCTTCTAGAGGCAGAGGAGGGGAACATTTTTCAGGGAGATGCCGTCCCAGAGGCGGCGGAGGCCCCCGCAACACTGGAGACCGCGAGTCCTTTCGTGGCTCCTCCTCCTTCCAGCATCCCTGAAGGAGTACCCGACTGTGCAGCTCCGGAGCCAGTCGGGGGTTGCTTTTCGAGGCACCTAAAGGCCTGGGAAGATATCACTCAGGACCAATGGGTGCTCCGAATCATCGCCAGAGGTTACACCATTCCCTTCTCTCAACCCCCCCCCCCACCATCCCAAAGAATCCCGGACCCGCCACCCAGTCAACCGGATCTTGCAGCCAGCGAAATATCGAAGCTGCTTCAAAAAGGAGTCATCCAACCTGTCCCTGCAGATCAGGCTGGATCAGGGACTTACTCAAGATTCTTTTTGGTACCAAAAAAGACCGGGGACTTGAGGCCCATTTTGGATCTCAGCAAGTTAAACCGATTAGTGAAAAAGTCCAAATTCCGGATGGTCACCTTGCAATCCATTCTCCCGCTTTTGGAGAAAGGTGTTTGGATGTGCTCCATAGATCTCAAAGACGCCTATTATCACATTCTGATAGAGCAGGCATCGAGGAGACACTTGCGCTTCAGCCTGGGAGACAGTCATTTCCAGTTCCGTGCACTGCCCTTTGGTCTCACCACAGCCCCCAGGGTGTTCACCAAATGTTTGGCGGTGGTGACTGCTCACCTGAGAAGTCTAGGATTTCAGGTGTTTCCATATCTAGATGACTGGCTCCTAACTGCCACCTTCAGGCATCTACTCTTGAAAACTCTAGCAGCCACTATCTTTCTAGGCAACTCCTTAGGAATCACCTTCAATTGGACAAGATCCGTATTGCTGCCATCGCAGCGTATTCTGTTTATTGGTGCAGAAATAGACTCAAGACAGATGCGAGTCTATCTTCCTGCGGAAAGGATAGCAACGCTGCAGTCTCAGGTTCGGGCATTACTCCTCAGACGTCGTGCTCCAGCGAAAATGGTCCTGCAGCTGTTGGGTTCCATGTCAGCCACCATTCTTCTGGTCCCCTTGGCAAGGTTGCATATGAGGATACTCCAGTGGCTCCTATCAGTCCAGTGGTCTTATCAAGACCTTCCCCTCAGTCACCACATATTGATCACAGAGACGTGCAAACAGGATCTTCGTTGGTGGCTTCTTTCCTCCAACCTGAATCTAGGGCGACCCTTTGTTCCCCCACTCCCCTCGGCCATGTTGACTACGGACGCCTCCCAGAAAGGGTGGGGGGGGACATTATCTGGACAGGTCGGTCCAAGGCACATGGCACACCGACGAGAGTCTTCTCCACATCAATATCCTGGAAATGAGGGTGGTGCTTTTAACATTGCAAGCACTGCATGATCACCTCCCCCAGGGTACGATTGCCATTCAGTCCGACAACATGTCAGTAGTCTGGTACTTAAACAAGCAAGGAGGGACCAGGTCTTACCCCCTTTGCAGAGAGGCCATGAAGGTATAGGATTGGGTGGTTGCTACCAAACGTTTCCTAGTGGCAACACACATTCTGGGGAGATCCAACGTGATAGCCGACAGACTGAGCAGAACTATTCTCTCCCCTCACGAGTGGTCCGTGAATGACAGAGTGGTAACACAGATTTTCACGAGATGGGGAGCTCCTTGTTGCGATCTTTTCGCAACTCCCCTCAACGCGAAATGCCAGCAGTTCTTCTCTCTCACCCCGGTTCCGGGGGAGATCCCCAAGGATGCTCTAGTCCAAGCTTGGCTCCCTGGTCTGCTATACACTTTTCCACCGGTTCCCCTTCTCCCCAAGGTGATTCAGAAGGCGATTCGCTTGGAAAGCAAAATGATTCTAATTGCCCCATACCGGCCTCGTCAAGTCTGGTTCCCCTTTCTTCACAAATATGCATTGGAGGGTCCCTGGTTCCTGGACCAAGTTCCGGACCTCTTGACGCATCAGTCAGGACAGCTCCATCAGTCCCTCCATTCATTGAAGTTAGCAGCTTGGCTACTCCTCTTCCGACCATAGTTAGGAGCCATTCTTTCGACCCTGAAGTCATGCATATTTTGTCCTCGGCCCACAAGACTTCTACTAAAAAGATGTATAGCAAAAATGGAAGAGGTTTGCTATATGAGCCCAACTCCGAGGATTAGACCCTATGACAGCCTCGGTGTCAGAGGTTCTGAAGTTTTTAGCTTCCCTGTTCAACCAAGGTTGTTCGGTGTCTACCATCAAAGTTCAGTTGGCTGCTATTTCCAATTTTCACGAGAGCGTAGAACCACCTTTAATGAGCAACAAGTTGTGCAAAGCTTTTATTAAAGGAGCTTGGCTTCTATTGCCCCCTATATCTCATCCTGCACCACCGTGGGACCTTAACATGGTGTTAGGTGCATTAACCTCATCTCCCTTTGAGCTGGCAGCAACCTGTGACTTAAAATTTCTTTCTTGGAAGACTGCTCTTCTAGTTGCTATTACATCAGCCAGGCGAGTTTCAGAACTTCAAGCCCTATGTGTCAAACCACCATACCTGGTATTTCACAAGGATAGAGTATCTCTTAGACCAAACCCATCCTTTATACCAAAGGTTTGTTCTAACTTTTGTTTGCAACAATCACTGGAATTACCGTTTTTTTTCCCTAAGTATTCAAACAGAGCTGAATATACCTTTCACAGCTTAGACGTGCACAGACAATTACGTTTCTATTTGGATAGGACACACCAAGCACGAAAATCAGATCAACTGTTTGTGTCCTTTTCGGATAGTAAATTGGGCAAAGCCATCACGAAAGTCACTATTGCCAAGTGGATCAGAGACTGTATCAGTCATATTTATCTCATTTCAAATAAGGAGCTTATAGTTCCAGTGAAAGCTCATTCTACCAGGGCTATGGCCGCTTCGGCAGCCTTTCATTCCAAGCTCTCTATTAGTGACATTTGTGTGGCTGCTACGTGGTCTTCTCTACACACCTTTATTTCTCATTACAAATTGGATGTGGCATCTAGGGGACGAGCTTCCTTCAGTTCCACGGTTCTCAGGAGCGTTTTCCAGTGAGCCACCCAGAAATTAGGTGCTAGGGACGCTGTCCCATCTGTAGAGAATGTAGGCGAGATAGGATCACATTACATCTTTTAGTTATGTACTTACCATAACTTTAGATGTATGGGATCCATCTCGCCTACATTCCTAATAACCCACCCTCCTTCCCCCTGCCTCATAGACCAGAAGAGACCGGACGATCCGAATTCAACTTCTTCCTCTCTTGAAACACCTGGCAATGTTATAACAGCAGTCTATGTGTGTGTGCATGTGTGCGGACAAACAAGATCTGGGGAAGCAGTAGTGGTGCATCCTGGGATACGAGGTAACTCAGCCAATAAGAGACTGCATTCTGTTGTATAGCTGCTGAGTCAGAGCCGAGGATTGGCTCCGAACCCATCTGTAGAGAATGTAGACAAGATGGATCCCATACATCTAAAGTTATGGTAAGTACATAACTAAAAGTTATGTACTTAACAGATGTACATATAGTTGCAGTTAAATGGACATTTAGATAATTGCAATTTCAGAATATGGTAAAAGTAATGACTGGAAAGGGAATAACTTCACATATATGTCCATGACCCCCACCACCCCATACTTAACCTTATTTCCAGTACAGAGAAATATTTATCAATGAATGTCAGTCACAGTAGTTCCAGATCAAATGAGTCACATACATCTCATATTGAGAGGCCTGGTGATGGTGCAACTGATCTGGATGATGGGCTACCATGAGAACTGTAAGGTGTGACCTGACAGTATTGCATGACCATGACCTTGACCTGGAAAGTGAGATTCTCCTAGGTGCAGATAAGCATTGACATGGACTGTGAAAAGTGTGTGTGACTGCTCATGGTGAGTGCTGACATTACCATTTCGAAATCCCGTGTTAGTATCAAGTAATCTTCCCCCATGTGCATGGACAGTTCCTCATCCCCTTCCACTCATAAAACTGACTCCAACTTGACTCTGATATGTCCACATTAGTGTACAAATGGAGGCTGCAACCAATGCCGGGTGTACCACCATGCTACACATCAGTTGTAAAATGGCATTTATCCAGTCTCTCTGGAAATCACAGTACTATTTGAAATCTTCACACATACCCTGTAGGACTTCCACCATTTCTAGAGGACTCTGTTGCACTGGTTTGTGCCCTAACTATACCACTGCACATTTCCTGTTGTGCAGCCAATGCTTTACATGTTTCCTGAGGTAGTTCAAAATAATTTCTGCGTCTGGCACATCTTTGTAATGTTGTCACTGTGGAAAATGTGAACTCAGACTGCCTGCCTTCATACTTAAACTGTTCTTTTGAGTGTGGAGAATCTGGCGTCGATGTTCAGGTTTGTGCCTGGTGTACAAGTGTGAGTGGAATGTCAGCCTTTGTTTCACTTTCCCAAACAAATGCTCGGTGTTGGCTTAAGTTCTGCCAAATGATACCAACAGTCAATGAAACAAAAAATCAGTGGCAGAACACAGCTATGTATCACAGGTATTTATTTAAAAATCCTTTCTTGACAAACAAACAAGTAAAATAGATGAGCGCTTTCGGGTGTCAACCCTTCATCAGATAAAAACACATAAAAACTGAACAGATTTAAATACCATATCCACCAATGAAAATCAGTAAAAAAACCTCCTATTTTTAAGGGCGGGTTTCATAGGGATAGCATCATTCAGACCAGGTAAACTAAATTTATGTTGAGTGTACCACATGTACCAGTTTTTATGTGGGGAAAACGAACAACATGTTCAAAGTCAGGGTGTTACAACACCTTTCTGCTGTGAGGAATTGTGACTCACACAATGCCCTTTACAGACACATTGAGCATAACCCCACACATAAATTTAGTTTTAAGGCCATAGTTAATGTGAGGCTAAATAATAGGGGAGGGGATATTAAACAGCTGACAGAATTAACAGAATCTAAATGGATAATTGAGCTCATGGCTCACAGGAAACCTGGTCTGAATGATGCTATCCCTATGAAACCCGCCCTTAGAAATAGGAGGGTTTTTTACTGATTTTCATTGCTGGATATGGTATTTAAATCTGTTCAGTTTTTATGTGTTTTTATCTGATGAAGGGTTGACACTCGAAAGCGCTCATCTATTTTACTTGTTTGTTTGTCAAAAAAGGATTTTTAAACAAATACCTGTGATACATAGCTGTGTTCTGCCACTGATGTTTTGTTTCACTTTGTGATGCAGTGTCACTTTCTGTAGAGTTACTAACATGCTGTGAGGTGAAAGAGCCTGTCATTACACTTGGAGACTGCCTAACACTTCCCTCAGGTTGCCTCATAAATACAACTGCATCATCATCGCCTCATAAATACAACTAGATCATCATCATCATCATCATCACCACCACCACCATCAGAAACACCCATTCTACTGCTGACTTCATCCACATTTATTGGTACAGTTGAACTGTTTGCTTCTGATGCTGTCTGTAAAAGAAATCATTACAACAGTTTAATAGCAATGCAACAGCATACACTATAGCATGCTTACAGGGGTGAGTGGGACACTTACTATAATATCTAAATTAATTTCATACCTCCCTACCTCTTAAAGCAAGAAATATGAACAAAGCCATAAATAATTAGGGGGACAAAGGCCCAAAAATAGGCACAGACTTGTAACAGTTGTTCTTACAAACTTCAAAGTTTATAGAATAATTGGTTTTGCATCAACAATAATGTTCTAAAGGGTATGAAGTTTAAAACTCTTATGTCTGTCATTATTTTCTGATTTGAATCTTCAATGATTTGCCAATAATTTGCCATAAAACCAAAATTTATGAGGAATTGACAAAACATATGGAGTAAAAATATGGACATTTTGCAAATATCTGGACAGTTGAGAGGTATGTTACATTTTCATTAGTTGCTGATACATAAGGCTGACCTAATAATAATGAATCGTGAAGCATTTAATGACATCACTGTTTGTCACCTTGTAGTAATCATGGAAATTGCATTCTGCATGGCCTTGCTTCTAACATGTCCTATCGTATCATTTGCGGGAGGGTTCTTGCACCATGCCAGAGTTCTGTTTCTGCCTTCCACTGCATTGATTTCATCAACTACTTGTCTCCAGACTTTGCTCCTCTCAGACTGTCTGCCCCCCCCCCCTTTACCAAACATTAGTCCTAAGTACTGCAATGAGTACACAATTGTCCTTATGGCTGAAGTTATCACATCTATGCCCGGATCCCTTACTACTTATTAGTACTTATCTGTACTACACTGGAAAAAAAGGGCTACACTCAGACACTTGCCACAGTACTGTCTGGATTACATCAGCAGTTAAACTATAAACCATGGACCTGCTATTCATACCAACAAAAATAAATAAGCAAACAGAACTGTGATTTCAAACTGCACAGCTTTATTTTGTTCAATACTAATGAAAGTAATTATGCCAAATTCAAACGCTAGTACTATCTGCCATTGGCATGTATTCCTTCCTTACTGACATTAGCAAAACAACACTTTCACTGCACATCAGTATTTCTGTCTTCTGCACAGTACACATTCTCAGCAGCAATAACCAGTTTTCAGAAGTATGATGTATTGTTAACTTATTACAATTTCAATGAACAGCACCACATGTCAAATAACTTGCAAGCGCTTCACCATAATTAACTGGTCATGCAATGGTGCCATTATATGCAGAATACGATTTCAAATGCTTTGCAACTGACCTTTAAAACATTATGACAGCACCTGTTAATTTGCCTCTTAATAACTATTAAGTCATTTATAGACATTTTCTTACTTTTTGATTTCTGTAGTACTCTAAGTAATTTGCTGCCTATATCATCTAGTCACAAGTTAATATGGCACAGCTCAACCTTGCGGCATACATTCAGGCCAATTTACATGTTTACCATGCACATTACACTAATTTATGCACATTAAGAAGTACAGCGGCATACACCAGATTTTTACCGATTGCAAACACTCATCACACAGTACATAAACTACTCTGAAAAAGCTGTAGATGCACTGCAGATGTTTACAAAGGCTGCCGAGCTGTTCTGCTTTGCCTAAATGAGTTAATAGCTGATAGAAAAAAAGTACACATACATGTACTTCAACAATCGGATATCTTTACCTTAAAATAGGTACTTGAAGTGACATTCTGAAATGAGTAAAAAGAATAGCATTTTTGTGATAAGAAATCCATCTTTTTATGACTGAGAGAAACCACTACTATGTGCTAACAGGTCACAATATGAAAACAGTAATTTGTATAGATAACTCTGTTAATGTATTAGTAATGTTAAAATATCAGTAATGCTGACTGCTTATAATACAGCTGTGAAATAAAACTTGAAACTACCGATGAAAAAAACTGTTTAGCGTTACATTGAAAAAGTTATACGATTTTTTAAAATATTAGAGGAGGACAGTTTTAGTGAGAGGTAAACAGTTTCTAAATTTAATTGTTTGTTCACAAGTATTTTGTGCTGCACATACATGGCTGAAATGACACTCACCACACCCTAGCCAGACTGCCATGGGGTGGGGGTACTTTGCTGAAATAATGAACAGCACATAGCTTTTCAGACAAAAAGCTGTTTTACTTCAGTATTATTTAAGCAATAACCAATGATGTGGTGTGGTAAATTGAAGATTTACCCATGGTTGGTGTGGTTTAATCATGAAGGCGAAACCTGAGTGATTAAATAAAGCCAACTGTGGTAAATTTCAAAATACCACAACCACGGAGTCAGTTATTGCAATTATACAATGACATTTAAGAAAAAAATACTTACTTTTCTTAAATAATGTCTTTGTATAATGGCACATTACTGTTCTTCCACTGGTTATGGTACAATGCTTCCTTGTTTTGATGTACTGAGCATGCGTATGGGACTTGCATCCCATGCATACCCAGTACATCAATGCATTGAAACTGAAGCAACGGAGAAAAGAAAATGTCCATTGCACCGTTTTTTTCTTTTTTTTATTTGCATAAAAAAAAAAAATGTTTTGAGCACTTGATACCGAGGGAAAAAAAGTCCGGGTGACCAGGCATCTTTCCATTGGTATATTGTGGGATTTACAATGGGCACACTGGCCAATCAGCATGCACGTTTTGGAATATTAATGGAGGGGGGGGGTCATTGTATCATTTACATTAGACAAATGTCTGCAGGAAAGGAAATTCACACTTCCTTGAATTGTTACATTTCAGCTAAAGTGTAACTTGTGGCCAAAAGATATTCATTACTTAACTAAGCATAGTACAATTTATTCTATATAATTCAGTATAATCAGTAGTATAGCAAAGCTTTTAAAACCAATTTCAGTAGTAATCCTGCAAACAACTATTGTTATACCTTTGCAGCTGAAAGAAATGTAAATGAAGGCATGAACAGTTCAAGAAAAATGTGTTATACTGTCATTTTTAACCATGATTAACTGCAATAATTAATGATTTCTTTTCTGTTTGATGTCTGGTTATTGTAAAATGTGTTTGAAAAGTACAGAACTGAAAGACAAAACCCTTCAGAAAGTAAAAATCACTTCCTATTTCAATTCAAGACAAGGATGCATAAGCACTACTCTTACACATTCCTCCCAGTTACATAAGCACTTCCCCAGTCATTTCTCCTAGTTGCATGCATAAACACTTCCCACATGCAAGTTTACTTTAATAAAGATATTTTTCTGCAGTGGTTGATTGAGTTGCTATCTTGCATTAAAACATTACACTGTGGATTTATTGTGCTTTTCCTGTTTTGTTCCTCCCCATCCTGTTTTACACTTTTATTTATTATTCTGCTCCCGCATTTCTTTTTCCTTTGTGGTTTTGTTTCTCTCCCATTTTATTTTTCTTTTGCACAGGTTCAAATACCTCAGGAGCAGACCAGCCATGTACTTCAAAGGCTAGGGAAAGATCACCCTCTGCCCATCTGGGATTATCCTTTCAGGATCGGAGTTGAGACACTGGCCCTGCATGCACTCTGGCACATGGCAGCCTGGCAAACTTCACTGGATGGAGGCTTTGAAAACTGTTTAAGGATATACTGGTAGAGGTAGTGGACAGGCAAATTCAACCAGTCAATGCCTGTCTTCAGCATGTAGAAGACATGCTCATCCAGTTGGTGCCAACCACAGCACCAGCACATGTCTCTACTACCTCAACATCAGGGTCCTCCACTGCAACACCATCTGGCAGTGGACGTGTTTAAGGCTCTGTGTACTGGGTACACATTTTGTACTTCTTCAGCCCTTCTTCTCTTACTGTGTTTCCTTCACCTTCTTCTCTATTTCCCACTCATACTAACCTCTTAAAATGTTTTTTTTTTTGAAAAATAGGGTGTCTATCTCCCAGCAAAAACAAAGTGCCCATTCTGTTCCACCTCCTTCAGCTCAAACCCTCTTAATGTCTCCCTTGTGTGTTCACCTCTTTGTTTTGTCTCCCTTTTTTTTTAATCTGTCCTATCGCCACCTTTCTATTCTTTAATGGAATCATCAGGGTATTCACAAAAGGATACCCCATATGAAAACATTATAACTCTTTTATTAAAAAAAAAAAAAAAACTTTCAACTGCTGTGCAGTCCACAGCTTTTCTATAGTGGTTTCAGCATGACTGCACTTAGCCGTGCTTGCTGCGATATGCCAAGGAGCAAACCATTTACGATTCTGCAAAATACATCTCATATATGAAAAGATGAATTTTGTGCAAGTTGCATGTTTAAAAAACTGGGCATAATTATAGAAACTGCTTCACGTTTCCATATTTAATCCAGCTATGTTATGCTGACCTTATTTGCATATACACATAGTGCTGCTGTCCGCAAATACCTCTACACATTTGCGCAGCCCCAGACTATGAACACCATCCAATATCTCATTAATTCATGGACATACTCCTAGGTATCCACTGGTTAAGGCTACTCTCTAACCTCCTACTTTTTCTTGACACTGACTTCATATGTAAGCATACAAATGCTGCTTGACACAATAACTGTTGTAATTGATGAATAGTATTTATAGGTTACAGACTTCGTATTTTGAGCATACTAATGATGCTTGGTAGTATACTTACAGTAACTGTTTTTATACTATTTCACTGGTCCACTGAACCTATTTAACATAACCTCATAATTAAGATATCCACCTTTGAAAAAGGCAAAAACCTGACAAAAGCCAAGCCCTTTGTTCTACTCACTGCCCGATCATTTCAATATACAAATGCACATTGCTTCTGTTTCAAAATAAATAATCATGCTACAAGCATGCAGAAATTGTAACATATATGCTAAATGAAACATAGGAGCAAATACTTAACTATTGTGTACATGCTAAAAGTTATTTTATAACATTGTTACTGTTTTCACATTTGGTATGTTTGTTGAAACTATCATACTAAATAAGCTCAGGGGTTTAAAAATTATACCAAAGAAATGAAGGCAAGAAGATGAAGGAATGATATGTGTGTTTTGCACACTGCCCCTTGCAATGTGTATTTTAGAATTTTCCTAAATCTATGTTTTGCTCATTTCTACAATGTTATTTATACTGAAAGTAAAAAATAATTAATTTCACCACCAAGAGCTAAGTGCAACTGGAGGACAGATCAATTATTTTATTTTTACATATAGAAAACCCAGAGCTTTTAGGCTTTGTATTTCTGCTGGCATATGGAAAAAAGGATTATTTTGATCAGAGTAAGTGCCTATTAATGGCTACACTTTACCCTTTCTAGGATGTCAATTATAACAATCCAAATACTATTCTAACAAGTATAAATACAAATGGAAAACCCAAGTGAAACAGTAAACAGTCTGGAGATGTATATGCATAAAAAATGTGCTGAGTTTCAGAATGACTAAAAATACTTGACATATTCACCAAAACCTAATTTTCTGACAGAAACTCTGATTTTTTGACTGGAAGGAACTTTTCCTATTAAATGGTGAATCTATGAGCAATTTTCATGCATTAAAACTATCCCAAATAATGGTTTATGTAGTAGACTTGTCTTATACAGCTCTAGGCATTTCATAGATACATAAATGCATGTGTACCTTTTCATAATGTTTTTTCATAATGTTTTCATGTTTTCTTTATAACGTTTTGTTTTTTAAATCTATTCTCTGCTACTTGTAAATCTAATTGCTATATAATATTGTTAATAGAGCTTTTTGCTCTAGGATCATGCTGAAAAGGGGTTATATGCAGAGGGCATCTATACACAATCTCAAAAAGAAATTGCATGAATGTCATAGCTTGCAGAATAAAAGGATGATTGGCATAAGACTGAACTATTTTTTTCCATGGGAAATCACTGCTGGTGCAGTTTCTAAGTGTGTGCTGGGAACGTGTTACTTTTAAGGGAGATTTCTTCCTTCTTCAAGTTGGTGCGGCCATGGAGTTGGTATATACACATTTGGGAGGCTGGAGATATACATTTGGGAGGCTGGAGACTTGCCCTCACATTGGGAAATGCAGGGGGGGGGGCTTTCCCCTGAAAAAAAATAAAATAAAGAAATAAAAACAAAAAATTAAAAAAAAAAAACAAGGAAAATAAGACATTTTTCAACTTTTTTTAAACTTTTTGTTGTCATATTGACATGTTGACATTAAGAAGTCAAAATGTCATAGTAGAACCCATACACAGTTGAAATTTCCCAGTAAACTAATACAAATATATCTATAGCTATCTATCTATCTATCTAGATATATGTATTTAAAATACTTGACCAAAGAAGGTGACTAATTATGAAGTGCCCAAAAGGCAGCTTCCCTTACCACTACCCAAATCTCCTCCAACTGACACCTGCTCTGTAATATATGTAGATAATCAGTTTGTGTGGCTCCACATCTCGAGCAGTTTGTAGTTCAAACCCACCCAATGCATTAAGAGAAATTGGGGTAATCCGTGAGAAGTGCAACTGTTTAAAAAAGTGTATAATGTCAAGGCAGAGGTTGGCAATAACTGCCTCCGTAATGTAACAATGCCCTGCTACTATGAATCTGTCAAAGAGACAATTAATTAACATGTTCTATTTATTTGTGGGGCCTTCTAAAGAGGGGTAATGCTTGTTCATGGGAAGTCTATAGGTGATAGTGTACGAGGATGTGGAATGCTAGCTATCAATGAAAAACCTCCTAAAGCTAAGGATAATACTCACTAACAGCCTACCAGATACCCAAACCCACTTTCAATGAATCTCAAAGCTGCAGCGCACCTTCGTGTACAAGGATATCTCATCTCAACACAATCCACCCCTACCTGTACCAATTTGGTGGTTACACAAGAGCAGGGAAAATGCAAACTCAATTAGTGTTAAAGGCAGCTTTGTTTTAAATCACTGTAATAATTGCATTTGCAGAAACTGGCTTCATATAACTGACTGGATTCCTAATTCAAGGATAGGTAAATGGGAAATAATTTACAACGACTTGCAATGTAAATATAGTTACTGACATTAACAAAATACTCTGTTGCAAGTTTTATTTACAGATTGTTTTGTTTACAGATTTGCTCATTTTATAAACTATATTTTTCAAATTTGATTGCTAAGATTTGCATAGTGTGGCACATTTTGGACATTTTACACAGTGCATTTATTTAAACTCCATGCCTGTTTGTTGTGTGTATGGTCTCCTTTTGTGTACATTTGCCTCTTTGTTGCATATACTGTCTTATGCAAACACAGCCACAAGAAAAAAAAAAAGAGAGACATGCTTGATTAGAAGATTTCAAAAATGTAAAAGACAGTTTAAAAAGAGTTAGTATGCAGAGACCAGTATATATTATTTGTAGATCAGAGTGTATGTGCTGTATCTTTAAGAAGCATATCAAGGACTGAATGTGCACATAAATACCAGGCATGTGCTAGTCCCAGTGCCATTTTTGAGTGAGCATGTATGGCTGAAGTTGTTAGTTTGTATATAAGTTATTTAAGTTAAAGTCAGTAAACTTCTATTGTGATGTGTTTGTATATAATAATGCTGCTTGAACTGAACCCACAAAGACTCTTCTGTTGTGTCAAAAGTAGGAGAGCGACATGGTGTCTGAACTGGGATTCCAGAGAATGATATTTGGAGCCATGAGGTGCAGAGATAACAGTGAAGGTAAACTAAGAGAAACAAGCATGAAAAAGAGCCAGAAAAGTTCAAATGTAATGAGAATTTGTTTGAACTGCTTATTTTATAAAAAAGATAAAATGGAGCATTACAAGAGCAATAACCACATTATTAAACAAGCAGGAGGAGCAAAAGGTTTATTAACTAAGAGAAATGTTTACGATTAAGATATTTGATAAAATGATTATCAAAAAAGCAAAATGAGTATGTTTAAAGCAAAATGAGCATATTTAAAGTAAAACTAGCATGTTTAGAGTAAAATGAGCACAAGAAAAGTACAAGGGGTATGAAAAGAGATTAAACTAGCAAAACGAATGGGCAAAAAGGGCACATTAAGCATAAATAAAGCAAAACAATGGCATGTTTTTAGCAAAGTGATGTGTTTTGGCATAACTACAATTTCATATTGTATCAAGGGCACAACTGTGTCTAAAAAGTGTTTAAAGTGTGTGCATGTATTCTGAAGAGTTATTTGTGTACAAAGTGCAACTATTTCATGAAGTACAAAGTATAGCCATTTCCAAAAGTTTCTTGTGCTGAGTGTGTCTATTCACAAAGTGCTGCCATTACAGAGTGTTTCTTTCAATGTAAAGAATTGCCTAGTAAGGTGCAGCCATTTGGGGGAAATTTCAGTGTGCTGTGCACTGTTTATTCGCAAAGTGCAATAACTTAAAATGTTACTGACTCTGAACTTCTTCTGCCCAGTCATTTTGCATCGTGCAGTTATTTGAAATGTTTCTTACACTGATAAGAGGTGATTTCTTGCAGTACAATAATTTTAAGAATATTACAGTGTCTGAGAGACTTATTTCACAAAACTCAGTTATACAGAGGCTTCTTGCGCTTTTCGGCAAAGTCACAGATACTGGCATAAATTTCTAGCATATGTGCATGTGTATGATTTTGTGCTTGTTTGCAAAAATCTTCACTGGTATGTGTTAATATGGCAGATAGATTTTTAAAGCCCTTACCACTTGTATTTGATAAGAATATTGCAGAGAATTGGAGAATATTTGAGCAAGAGCAGCTTATTCAGATAAAGATGCACATACCAGGGCATTCATTTTGCTAAACCTAGCTGGGTCAGAGGCCATTCAAAGAGGGAGTTCATTTCTGTATGCACCAGCAGTATATGAGGGAGAAGGTGAAAATAGTCATATTGCTGTACAGGCTGAATAAAAGGGAAGACCCCCAAGTGTTTGAAGTGCAAATTCAGATAAATGTGCAACCCCCTTACAAATATTACATTAGAGAGGATTTTGTTTTACATGAGAGATCAGAAACCAGGGAAACTTTTGCAGCTTATATAACTGACCTGAGAAACAAACCTAAAATGTGTCAGTTTGGTGACTTAAAAGATGAATTAATAAAAGACAGGTTCATGAGTGGTATTAATAGTGCTGCTGTGAGAAAGATTTTGCTTTGTGACAGTGATTTAATGTTGAGTAAAACCAATGAAATTTGTCTAATCCATGAAGGTTCAGAAACACACATAGGTATGCTTGCAAGTGACAAGAGCATGGTTTCAGCATGCACCAGAGCAAATGTAGAAAGCATGCAACACATGGCAAACAGAAGTAGGCCTAAGGACATGGCAGCCTCAGTCCTTGCTAGCTCACCAGGGAAACCACGTAGTTTTCCAGCAAGTTCTAAGACCAGTTCAGTTAAAGGAGCCTGCTCAGTGCAGTACAAACATGAATTAGCAAAACCCAAGTCCAACTTTATTGTTAACTGTCACAATTGTGGTGCCAATCATGAGTCTAAAAGAGAGAAATGCTTAGCATTTGTTCAGCAATGTCACAGGTGTAAAAATGAAAACTTTTTCAAAAGTTTTGCAAATCAAGTAAACCCAACACATTTGTAAAGAAGTATCACAGAAAAAAAGGATTTTGATCAAGTGGAACTGCAGTAGTCAGCTTGTTATGTAGATGGAGTATCAGGGATTAGTGAAAGAGTCAATAGAGTGAATTCTCTAGCAAAGAACAAAGAATTTTGTACAGTCCGGATCAACGGTAAATCCACAGAGCTTAAAGTAGACACTGGTTCAAAGTGTAATGTTATATCAACAGACACATTTGTTAAAGTGAGAATTAATGAGCAACTTAATGTAGCTAGTAGTGCAAAACTTGCTGCTTATGGAAGTGAAGAAATTCAAATTGAAGGCTCAGTGATGCTTTCACATTATTTGGCTGAGAACTGTTACTTCTTGTCATTCTATTTAGGCCAAAGACCAGTACAGTCATTACTGGGTCTCAAATACAGTTTGAGAATGAATTTGCTTTCTTTTACCAAAGAAGTTCATCATATAAGTACATATCCTAGTACAAATTTTTCTGAAGCCATTTTCTTAGAGTATACTGATGCTTTCGATGACAAGTTGGGCAAACTTCCACTTGTGTACTCCATGAAATTAGACCCAGAGGTCACTCCAGTAGTTAAGCCAGCAAGAAAAGTTTTGATAGCTATGCAAGATAAAGTCAAAGTTCAGTTGGTGCAGCAAGGTGTAATTTGTCCAGTTATAGAACCAATTGAATGGGTGTCGTCTATGGTAGCATCTCACAAAAAAGGCTAAGATAAAATCAAAATATGTATTGACCCAAGAGATCTGAACAAAGCGTTGAAGAGACCGCATCATCCAATGTGCACAGAGAGGTTGCAGCCCTAATACCGAATGCCACTTTTTTTTTCCTAACTTGGATGCAAAAAGTTCATTTTGGCAAGCGATACTTGATCGCAAATCCTCATTACTAACCACTTTTGGTACCCTGTTTGGCAGATACAGATTCCTAAGAATGCCATTTGAATAAATTCTGCAAGTGAAGTATTTCAGCATGCAATGGAGCAAATTTTTTCAGGTTATCCTTGTGCCATAATAGTAGATGACTTATTGGTTGGAGGCAATGGTGAAGCAGAGCATGACGGAAACCTAAAGAGAGTTCTAGACAAAGCACATGAGGTAAACTTAAAGCTCAATCCTCTGAAGTGCAAATTCAGACTACCAGAAGTTACATATGTAGGTCATTTATTTACCAGTACTGGCTTGAGACCAGACCCAACCAAGCAAGCTGTTATTCTTGAGATGTCAGCACCAGATAATATTCAAGCTCTACAGCATTTCCTAGGCATAGTTAACTATTTAGGCAAGTTTATACCAGACTTCACTGAGTTGACAGCACCTTTAAGAGAGATGATGTGCAAAAGTGTTACGTGGTCTTGGTTATAACAACACTAGAAAGCATTTGAAGACCTTAAGCAGATGATTGCCACCCCACCTACATTAAGATACTATGATGTAAATAAACCAGTCACTGTTTCCTGTGATACTTCAAAGTTTGGTCTTGGTGCAGTCATTCTTCAAGAGGGCAGACCAGTAGCCTATGCATCTAGAATACTTACTCAAACTGAGATACAATATGCTCAGATTAAAAAATAACTTTTGGCTGTAGTATTTGCATGTTCCAAGTTTCATGATTATATTTATGGTTGAGCTATTCAGATTGAAACTGATCACCAACCTCTCGCTACTATTTTAAAGAAGCCTATGCATTCAGCTCCAGTGAGATTATAAAGAATGATTCTCAAATTGCAAAAGAACAACTTAAAAATGGTCTATACAAAAGGCAAACTACTTTATCTGGCTTATACCATATCCAGATCGCCCAGAAGCTTGACACAGAGAATTTTGACTTTGACATGATGGCAGTGCATAATTTCTCAACCACTAGACTTGATGAGCTGAGAGATTACACAAAGACTGATCCAATTTTGCAAAAGTTCAATCACTACATTAATGTTAAATGGCCATCAAGCCAATCTAGTGTACCACCTGAAGTGCAAACCTATTTTCCTTACAGAGTTGAAATGTTGATGGAAGATGGCATTATTTTCAAAGGTCCTAAAATTGTTGTTCCTGCTTCCTTACAACAAAAATATATCCAGATTTTGCAACATGGTCACCCAGGTTCCGCATCCACTAAGAGAAGAGTGAGAGAATTAGTATTTTGGCCTTCACTAGTGGAAAACCTTGATAAAGTACTTTCTTCTTGTTCAGTATGCAATAGTACTAAACCACATTTGCAAAGAGAACCACTTCAGCTAAGTCAAGTTCCCAAACTACCTTGGTCGACAGTAGCCACTGATATCTTCGAGTAAAACAATCAAGACTACTTAGTATTGGTAGACTCTTACTCAAATTGGTTTGAGATTGACTTACTACCTAATTTAACATCCACTACTGTTATTACTAAGTTGAAATCTCATTTCTCAGTCCACGGCAATCCACACAAAGCTGTTTCTGACAATGGTACTCAATTTGCTAGTCAGTTATTTCAGAAATTTGCAAGAGAATGGGAATTTGCACGTTACTAGTAGTCCAGAATATCCACAGTCAAATGGACTAGCTGAACATGAAGTGCAGAGTGCAAAGCAATTACTTGAAAGGTCAAAGAGTGACAATAACAATGTCTTTTTCAACTTAATCTCAGAAACATACCCAGCAATGATGTACTTTGCTCACCTGCTCAAAGACTTCTATACAGGCAAACCAGAATGATGTTGCCTATTAGTTCCAGTTTATTGAAGCCTAAAGCTAAGAACAACATTACTATCAAGGCTCAATTATTCAAGAAGCATTCTATCCAGAGGTCCAGTTATGATAAATTGAGCAGATTTCTTCATCCATTGAGGGAAAGAAAGACAGTGAGGATACAAACAGAGAAAGGTTTCGACCAGATTGGTTAAGTTATAGGTATATATGCTGAGCCAAGATCTTACCTTGTAGAATCTGAGGGTGTGGAGTACAGGAGAAATTGTAGACATCTTCTTCCTGTACCAGAATCATCATCGCAGTATTGTTCCTGTGATACAGAATCTAGATCTCAGAGCGAACCAAATGTTGTTCTCATCCCGGAGTATGTCTCAACCTCTACTTCCATTCTTGAAGATGTTCCAAATATTCCCAAGGTTGAATGTTTTGTAGAGACAGGTCCAGTTGTTTAACCTAATTCCCAGCTTTTTGTCACAGGATATGGTTGAATTTCCAAGGCCAGTGTGAAATACACAACAGCATGGATATAACTGTATATATGTATCTAGTCTTGTATAAATGCATGGCAAAGAACTACCTGTATTATCTGCATGCCAAACAGATTCATAATGTTGCATGATCTATTTCTCAAAGATGGAGAATATAGATCAGAGTGTATATGCTGTGTCTTTAAGAAGCATATCAAGGACTGAACGTGAACATATAAATACCAGGCAAGTGCTATTCCCAGTGCCATTTTGAGAGTGCAGCCAGAGAGTGAGCATGTATGATTGCAGTAGTTAGTGTGCATATAAGTTACTTAAGTTAAAGTCAGTAAACTTCTATTGTGATGTGTTTGTATATAATAAAGCTGTGTGAACAGAACCCATGAAGACTCTTCTATTGTGTCCAAAGTAGGAGAGCGACATTATTATTCTTAGGGCACCTTAGTACCTCACTGATAAGTTCTATAACTCACACCTTCACAGTCTGGGGTTCAGACCTAATTTTTATTCTCTATTACTTTGGATATCCTTTCCATCTCCGTGTGGATTTTCTAATGGTGCTCTGTGTGCTTACTGTTATGTTTGTGTCCCAAGTCATGGTTAGAAAGGTCCATGGATCAGCCTATTTACCCTATTAACAAACAGACATGCAAGCAAACAGATAAGCATTGCTTGACAGGTTCCATTGGGAACCTTCCTGTTCATCTTTGAGAAACATGGTAAAGGGATTTCCATAACAAGGATAGTGTGTTTAGTGAATAGAATAATGCAAGACAGAAAGGTTTGACTTTATCCCAATTCTTCAGAATTGTAACCAACCTCAGAAAGGGAGCCTAGCTATTAATCTTTGCTATTAGTGTATGCACTCTTTAATACAGTGTTTGGCCTGATAAAATAAATTTGTACTATAAAGTTCAGCTTGAATTAATAAAATGCATCCTTCTGACAATGAACACTATTCTACCAAATGCTATTTGACAGTATAAAGTACATCTGAAACAAAACATTATTTAGAAATTGAAGTATTTGATTAACCAAAGCCTACAACTTGCAGGTAATCTGGCTATTGAGTTTGATGTGCCTTCACCTTGTAGGTACCCCGGGTGTTAGCTTCAGTGTTTAAATCTATAAACACATTTGTTTCACTTAATAAATAAATAAATGAATAAATAAAAAAACAATAATGTATTTATACTATTATTGTAATGACTCCATTCTCTCAGCCACACATTCCAAAGATATTTTCTACAGCATTAACCTTTATTGAAGCTTAAAAGTCTATTAACAAGAGCAGCTTAAGCATTCACAGTGAAATAACATGAATAAAGATGCTTATTTCTGCCATAACATGGGGAATATCTTTTATGATGCAGTCATTAGTGCTGTACAATTGGCAGTTAGTAGCTTTAATGTATGCAAAACTAATAAACACCAGCAGACATGAGGTTTTCAGCTGTTCATATCTTCAGGTGGAATATTGTCTACATATTCCATAGACTAAAAGGCTAATCTAGCAGCTTACTGGCTAAGCAGTGAAATCTCATGATGACACTTTTCTCGCTTCCTTACAATGGGTTATAAACAGTTGAGTGACCTCTGCCTGCTGTAAACCTACAGTTTGTACTTGACAGATTCCCTCCTGAGATACTGGTTAGGAATATTTCATTTCCAGTACTTGCCTCCATAACCAGAATGGCAGTGCACAGGTGACAAAAGCCCTATTGTTCTAGTCCTGCTGTCCAGTCATAACTTTTATGTTTTGGATTAGGATTTTCTGCCCAACATTCATACATCCCCTGCAATAAGAAGAGCTTACAAAACCTGAAGCCACACTGTCTGCTGGTATCCCGTAGCCCATAAGAAAAAAGCAGACCGATTTTTCAGACACAAAAAAAATTGCTCTTTTCAGCCTTTTGATTAAGACAGACAACTGTTTTCAACTACTTGCCTGGACACTCATGTTAGGCATTGAATGCTTGAACATTATATGAAAATCTAGGGCAAACTTATTAATTACAAACATTTAATAATGTGAAGTTTTCAAATGATGGGTGCTATATCTTTCCAGCTGATCTTCTCAAGGTCAAGAATATTTTCAGGCTTGCCTGGAAATGGAACCTGCATGCCACATATTTCAAAGTGAGATATTTTTATTGTTCCTTATCTGGTGTTTCCCATTTACTCTGAGTATAATGGCATGACACCCAATTGCAGATTAGCTCTTCTTGGAAGTCATCTAACCATACCATGCTTTTCTTCTCTGTTTGATATCTCTGAGTGGATGATCCTTTATCCTGAAGAACAGACAGTGCCACAGATACATCTATGATCCACAGATTTATGAGTGGAAAGAGATTACACATACTTTTTTAATGCCTTAAAAGTGGTGCAAACTAGTACTAGGAGTCTAAATGTGCCTATTTTTTTAAGCAAGATAATTGCACCTAAGATTGTGGCATCTACCTTTGCCCTAAGTGACGTGGGGGTCATCTCTGTTATAAATAGGTAGTAAATGGGTCATAACCTCCTGGGATTATAAGCCTCAATGAAGATTCCTAGTCCCAGATAGGTTATGGAGATATGCAAGGTACTTATCTTTACCCTTCTTGTGCTACCTCGGTATATAAAGCAAGAAGTTAAGTTGGCCAGTTTGACTAGCCTTATATTAGATGGGGAGACTGGTAAATGCCTGATTAAATAGAACAAGCATGGAGACAAAAGTATGCTGACAATTTCAGTCTTATCCATTAACGATAAGTATAACTTTTTCACTATGTTAAATCACAGAAAGACCTTATCCCAAATAGGACACAAATTGATTCTTATCATAACAAATGGATTAGGATGCAACAGAATACAAAAGCATTTGGGGGATCTCCACTATAAGTGAAGGGTAATGTAGCTCCTGATGATAATCTCCACCCCTTCTGCACTGATCCCAACTAGTTTGATCTTGTCCTGGTTAAAGCAAACACTGCAGACTTCTGGGAAATCTCACATTATACTAACCACCTTAATAGAATCATTTGGTAGGTTCTAAGCTGAAATAACTCAGTCATCTGCAAATAAATAAATAAAAGATAACACATTAGTAACCACCGGGTAGAGTAACCATCCTTTGATTACATTGTGCTTACTTTTCATCTTATTTAATGGCTCTGCAACCAGCAGGAATATGGCAGATGATGGTGGGTGGCCTTATTTGGTGCCCTTGTAGAGTATGAAGGAAAGAGATATTAGGATTGAGGTAGTCAGATTAGAGTAGATGGCCTATGTTGCTGCAAAGAATACCTGGGGAAATCCCAATTTGTCCAGGACCTTCCATAAACAGCACCATTGAAAAAGCCAAAGGTCTTCTCTAGCTCCATTAAGATTGTTATAATGGATTCTGAAGCTGATTGCAACCCCTGCATTCATGAGTCCTCTAGGGTGGCAACTATTTGAATGCCCTTGAATAAACCCTATCTATGTGTGGCAAATGAGGGGTGAGAGGGTGGGTTTCAGATGCTTTGCAATAGTTGGAGACAAGCAGTACATTCTCACTTTGGGTAAAACAGTGATAACTGAAATAGCAATGGAGTAATAGACTTTTTTATTCACCTGGAAGGAGTGGAATAATAGTCACATGGGGGCAAACAGCAGCTTGAAAAGGGCTTGAAAAAATGTTCACCATTAAAACCAACTCACCCTGCAGCTTTTCCAGAGGGCAAACTTTATATAGCTAACTTAATTTCTTTACTTGTATAGGCTTAGGGGTCCATATGACTTGGTCGACTGTTCATTTGGTCGACTGTTTATTTGGTCGACAGTTCATTTGATCGACAAGCATTTTAGGTGGGGGGCTTTGGCCCCCACACCCCCCAATGTGGGGGGCTGTGCCCCCCACACCCCCCCTAACTATATATATCAACTCCAGGGTCGCACAACATTGGGGTAGGGGGCAAATGCTTGTCGATCAAATGAGCTGTTGACCAAATAAACAGTTGACCAAATGAACAGTCGACCAAGTCATATAGACCCAGGCTTTGCTAGTATTTCATAGTCTGATATTACAGATGGGTAGCTCTGTCTTACTTAGCCAGTATTCTTCCATAGTCTCCCTTGCTGGTGTCTTCCCAGGAGTGTCAGCATACATGATTAGGCACAATTTAGTGAACGTCCTAGTGACATCAACTCCATTACATAGTAGAATATTGGCTATTCCTATATATCACACTGATATCATGCTCACTCTGGATCAGTTTGACTTTGCCCAGCTTGTTGTCCACTGCCCATGACCTTGTGGACATTTTTATCATAATTAATTAAACCTGAGACTTCTTAAGTAGGATGAGCTGAACATGAAATTTCTTATACTCTCACATAATCCTTATTTTTGAATTTACTTTTGCTTCCCCTGGCTCTTCATTCATAGTACAACTTCTAGGCCCAGTTTATGCAAATATTGTGATTTAATTAACATGCAGATTCTGAAGATCCAAATTACAAGACATCCTCCATATTTTTATAGGCCTGATTCCCAGAGAATTGTACTTAATATAACTGACTAAGCCATTTTTGATACTGTACATCAAGGCAGTGTGCTTGGATATTAAGAGATTAACATCCAAGGTCTGTCGGGTCTGAAGTGATGATGAAAGAAGTAGCCAGCCATGACAGCTAATTGATATACAAGGGTGACTTGTAAGACTTTTACCTCATTGATGTTAAGTAATATTTCCTTTGAGACCAACCAATAATCAATACAGCTGAAACTCAAACCTTTGGATTTTATGAATGAAAAGTCAACGGTGCTCTCTAGGCATCATGAATCCCCAGTTCTTGCACACAGAACAGAGTTAGTCTTTGAGATTTAACATATCTTTCTGTGTTATGTTGGAATCTGTCTACAACTGAATCTAGCACAATGCTGTACTCACCGGTTATTAAAACAGGTGCTTTATGTTTTCATGTTTTCTGTACTCTTCAATCAAAGTAAAACAAAACATAAAAATAAATCTATAAATATATGAGGTTCAACATTACTATAACTTTGCATGTTGCCTATAGTAACAATTCCAACAGGTGTATCATAAATAGCTCCAGCAAACATCCCTTTCCTGTTACTGCGTGCTGTAATAACTTCAATTCCGATGTCTATTTCGCAAAAAAACTGCTACTGCAGCTATGGCTGTACTGCTAAAGTTGTAAACACTCGTATCCTGACTGCCTCAGAATCCTATTGTTTATATATTTGCCTTCTGACATTTATACAATTGTAAGGGGCATTCTTTTTAACAGAGGAATTGATCCCCTAATAGTGACTGAAACAGAACTAAACATGATGGGCTGTGAATACAACAGTGGTTGACACTGAAACATAGGTGTGTACAGGTAAAGAAACACAAGATTATGAAATAAAGAGCCACAAATGTAAAGGGAGTGTGCTGGCTCAGTGTCAACACATTCCAAAAACATGCTATTAACTTAAATATGTATGTGTGCTTGTGTGGTGTGTGTGTGTGTGTGTGTGTGTGTGTGTGTGTGTGTGTGTGTGTGTGTGTGTGTGTGTGTGTGTGTGTGTGTATGTGTGTTTGTGTGTGTGTGCGTGTGCGTGTGTCTTATAAAGAACTGTCACCATAACTAGGAGCTTGCTGGGATGTTCTCCAGCTCTCCTGCAGCCCTGAAGAGAATGAAGCATGTGTCAAAAAATGAATGAAAGAATAATAAAAGAATGAGTGGATGAATGATTGAATTGATTGAAAGCTTTGAATGAAATCTGGATTAATTTACAAAGATTCTACATCTTCACGTAAATAGGAAAAACGGTTAAAGATCTATGGAAATTATAGAAGCATTATTTTATCTAATGATGTAATTTAAACGGAACTAAGACACAGACTGGCACCTGAACAGAACTCTTCTCACTAATTTAATAACAAGACTATGTACAGTGAAGCAAATTAACAGCGTTACCATTATTAGCTTAACTCCAAGGTCATGCACAGACAGACAAGATCATATGCTTTGCAAGTTATAACACACTAATTACTGTCATGAATTCTGTTCTATTCTGATGGTTTGCAGAATCAGTTGTAGACGAGTAAAACTAAAAAGTACACTGCAAAGGAAGCAATGGCTTCTTTGTCACATCTAACAGTGGATGCCAAGTGGGCACTATTCGTCAGCTCTCTGACTTGCCATTAGTTTCAGGATGAATGCAGTTGTACAGGAGAAAATCCGTTGTATACACTTGCACTTGGAGGAAAATCTCTCTGGGAATTTTTTTGCTGTGTGACAAAAACAACTCAATGGGAGTCTGAATTAAATAAAAGTTTCCAAGAAGAGGCTGCTTTTAATAAGGAACTCTGGGATGCCCTGCTGACATGTCAACAGTACTGTCTGAGGAATTTAAATTTAGGTAAATACACAAGAGAGGTTTAGTTTTTATATCAGGAATTTATTCTGAGGAGCAAGTATTCTGGCTGAAACATATACTGCATATGAATAGTTGTCAGTTTGTAACATATATTTGCAGGTTATATACAAATACCAATAAAACCGAGTAATTCATTGCATTCTCTGTAATTCACTATAGCCTGCATATCTGTGACCCTGGTCTCCTTCCATGGTTTGTACAACAAGCACATCAACACTTCTGAGATATTGTTTATTCCACCAAAGCCACATCCAAAAAAAGTATTTTCAACAGAAAATATAAAGGCTAGCTGTTGCTATGACACATAGTAAGGCAGACATTTATTTTTATAGTCTCATTTCTTTGTCTTTCTTACTTTATTTCTTATGCTGTCACAAGGTATTAGTAAATAAATAAGTTGTGCCATTTCATCCACTCCTCATGAATAAATGTAATTTTATCTAATATTCCATTTTAAATACATGTAAATAACAGGTGAAGATTTCTGGAAATCATCTTTTCTTCCTGTGATAACTGAAGTAAATTAATAAGCATTAGAAAAAAAACAATGGAAAATTTACTCAGTTTGTAGTTTCACTGTTTTATTCATATTTCTTGAATATTTGAATTATGCAGCTGATAAAAGATGATCAGTCATTTGCAATGCTGTCTGACATATAAAACTGTTGCATGCTGCCTTCCTATCCTTCGGACTATTGAAATACGCTCTCCAAACTAATACAATGTGAAACATTTAGCAGGAGATACGATTACAAATCTTATTTGAAAGTTGAATTGCATTTACACCACATTGTTTATTAACTTGCTACCTGTTTATTTTAACTGTGTGCCTTTTTGTAGATTTATAGGTTTGTAGGTTCCTATGTTCAACTGTCAAGCCCAGTGGCCCAGTTAATTTCTAATGGAATATCTTCAAGATCCATATAAGTTATGCTAACACTGTACTCTTCCCTAGTCAGATCCATCATTGAAAATAATGCCCACTTTGGAACTTACAAATCCAAGCATATAACTCAAGTGGAAAGGCTCCAAATGTTTATAACCAAGTAAATTAAAAGCTTTAAATCCTTCAGTTATTTCCATAGATTACCACAACTCTTTTTACAATCAATAGCCTACCATGTGTTCTGACATGAACTCTGTCTGCCATTTTGAGCCTTGAAGGACCCAGTCTTCCATTTTGAGCCTTGAAGGACCCAGTCCTATTTTCTTCATGAAACCAGTTTGCTCTACAAACACCCACACCAGTGAGCATCAATCTAGACCAACAAATAAACAAGACTCACTAGCGGGACAGGCTACTAACTGAATGTATTCCCAGTCTGTGGAATAAGTTATGTCTGCAGGTCAAGCAATTTACTACTTTAGTTACCTTTTAGTCTAGTCTTCATGACTGGATGAGTAGACATAAATTTGCTCCAAGGTTATTATGTGCAGCCCAGCTCAGTATGGGAAGTGAGCACCATTCTGTGCTTTTAAAGACAGGCCAGAACTTTTTAGTGGGTCTGCCTAAAGGTTTATATGGCAGGTATCTTATGGTTGTCACAGTTGCTTGCCTTGTACTTTTCATATATTCCTATGTTCCTGTATATCCCCAGTTAATAGGGAAAATACAGCCAAAATACAGCCAATCGTAGGACCTGTTATGCTCACCAAAATAAATGGTGAACAGTGCAGTTTTGGAACATACTCTGCAGTACAACAGTCATTCACTGAAATTTAGTTCTTTTTTTGTCTTAGTCATTTATTTTAATTTGTAAAATATGTATAACATTGATCAAAAGTGACCAATTTAAGTCTCGTCCTGGGAAAAAATGACAAAGGTTGCAAAATTATTAGGCAACAAAAACATGAAAGAACTGTTAGAAGCAACATACAGTGAGAGCAAATAATAGAATAATTCTGCAGTTCTGTGTAATCAGAATAGGAGATGTATACAGTTATTTACAAATATATAGAATTGTAAAGGGTATGCATGGTTCTGTGAATGGGGATAGAAGAGTGGATAGGAGAGAAGTAAAGCATGTAGAAGCACTGAAATGGCAAGGTAATTTTGTCAGAAAGGTGGGGTTAGCATTTGGCTGCTTGTACAAGATATTTTTTGGTGCTGTGAATGGAAATGATAGTAAAACGCTGATTACTTAAGGTCAGAGAAGATATTCCAGTTTTCCATAGCCTTTTCTAATGCCATCTGTGGTCTGTGCAGTGGATCCCAGGAGGTTTCCATAGCCTGATCTAATGCTGTGGTCTGTGCAGTGGATCCCAAGAGTTTTCCACAGCCTGCTCTAATGCTAACTGTAGTCTGTGCAGTGGATGCCAGGAGTTTTCTACAGCCTGCTCTAATGCTAACTGTGGTCTGCGCACTGCAGCATGGTGTTTGGAACTTGAAAGAAGGGAGACGAGCCACTGTGGTTCCAGAGGTTGTATGTGGGGAAAGTTCTTGAAAATTTAGCACCTTGACGAGAAAAAATTTGGTTGTTAAGAAATTTGAATAATAGAGACCCTAGTAAAAGTTGACATCTTTGTTGGAGTAGGAGCCATTTCGAAATACAAGTCATTTATATTTAATACTGCCACACAACTGCCTGGTGGATAGCATAGGATCACACACATTCATTATAGATCAGAAAAAGGAAAGAAAGATATTTTCATAGACAAACACACACACTCACACACACACACACACACACACACACACACACACACACACACACACACACACACACACACACACACATATATATACACAGTGTCACAAGCATACGTACACATTCTGCTCACAGGGCAGCATATAAACACAAATATGACAGACTGGTCATCATATAACATTTATTTATTTTTACTTTTAGCTTTGCTAAGAGAATGGGCTAATACACTTACCCTTTTCAACCACAGCACAAGCACAAGGCATTTAAAAACAATTAATATTGAAGCAAATATCTACATAGTTTTTAAACAAAGATGCATGGAGTTGTCAAAAATATATAAAACAATCAAAGTTCAGTATAAAATTGGGATGTAAAATCAGAGCAAGAAATATAGTTATGTAACATAAATGAGAAAGAACCATGGAAGTGTCTTGATTGGTGAAAACAGTATAGTTTTAAACACATGAGTGCAGGTTTTATTGAAATTTATAGTGGAGCTTAATGGACTAGTATAAGGGGATACACTAAAGTAGTTTTATGAAGTCCATATGATAGAAAAAATATGTTGTGTACTGCTGTAAATAAGCATATGCTTGCACAACTGTAAACTCATTTACCCACGAGTTCTTTGGCCCACTATACATGCTGGGAAACAAAGTATGACATTCATGACATGATGGTGGTACATCCATATAGTGGCTGCATGACCTGGAGATAGTGGCGGCAATGAACCATGAGAACTAATGTTATGCTGCAGGTTGAGTGAAACAGCAATTGTTAATTGCTGTTAACTGTGAGTAACTACTATTGAGCATTGTAGGCCATCTGTATACAGATGGTGGTAGGGAAAGATGCTTATATGTGCATGATGGAGGAGGACAGTAGGCACCAGGGACAGTGATTGGTCTACTAGTCTAAACCATTCAGTGGATAGAAAGACCACTAAAGTGTGTTGCCAAAAATGTCACATTTAATTATATTACTTGTACAGTATATCACAGTACTATTCAAGAACAACCTGTGCAGTGAAACTATATCTGCTGATAAAGGCTCATTTTCCATTGCAACAGCCATTTTACTCTGACACTCAGGAATGTGAAATTGCCATTCTTTTCTTGAGATGTGATTTTTCTCAGTATTTGTTAATTAAAATAAGAAAGAAGAATTGGAAATGGCCTCTTCATGGATCATGTGGGTTTTGCCTCTAAGAATGCATTTTATTATCATGTTTTATTACTATATCAATCTATATTTATACAAGCAACATTGTTATGCTTATAACTTACTACTTGCTCTTCTACCCGTTAGGAGTACATTACCCTAATGCAGCCTGAATAACATGTTAATACAGGCATCTGTATGTTTTCTCATGTAAAACCATCTTTACTGCTGTAAATACAAATGCTTGCATATAATATATTCCACTTCAACAGGATACTGCAACTGTTCCATTGTGAATGCATTTTAAAAGAATGGCAAAAAAGTTTCTGAATTTACGGATTTGGACAATTTGAAGAAGAACAAACCACTCAAAGTCATCTTCAGGAAAGGCCAGAATATTAAGAATTTGGTATAACATGCCAGTAACACAAATGTTTATTCCCACCAAAAAAGGCGGTACCTATAAATGCGGAGCATGCCCCAAGTATGGCTATATTCCTCATGGTGAGGATATATTTATAAGAGCTGGGCAGAAACATCTGGTGGGTAAGGTGTACTCTAATTTCAATTCATAGGGGTTAGTTTATTTGGCAGCATGTGTCTCCTGTGAAGCTTTTTATGTGGGAAAAACAGAAAGACCATTAAAACGCAGGATTTATGAACATCTAAATGACGTTAGGAACAAAAACGCTAGAAATGCCATCTTTAGACATACTTTGGAATATCCAAATGCAAGTTTCCTATTTTTTGTTTTTGAAATGGTACCCAGGGATGCGAGGGGTCGTCCCTGGGAAACAAAACTAGAATATAGGGAAAACTTTTGGCTGCTTGTGTTGGAAGCCAACAAGATCCCTTGACTTAATGACAGCATTTCACTAGCACCTCTATTAAAGTTAAGATCTGCCAAGCTTTAATAGTTATTTGGCATAATATTCTCATAATATAGCTATCCTGACAATATTTTATTTAATATTGATGTTTTATCTTAATCCTATTGTTGTTTTTTTAAAAAAAAATGTATTGAAAATTCTTGTGGTTTAGGTCAGTATTTGTTTTATGGTGTCTTGTTTCATTTAATGTACATTTGTACCTTTAATTGAAAATTTTGGTTAATTGATGAATGGTGGTAAGATAAAAGGGACATTAGTGAAGTATCTGATGAAGTTTGACAGTTACTTGGATGAAAACACATTTCAACATTGTGTGGCATTAATTTTATCTTTCCTGTTGATTAAAGGGAGCAGTTTTTACACCTGTGATAGACTATTCTTGTGTCCAGATATCGTGGTTATAGTTTTTTCTTGCTGGGAATGCTCCTGTTTTTTGTGTGCATTTTAAACATACTACACTACCATCTAATGGTCCTTTTTTCTGTTCTCCCACCTCTCTTTTCTTTTCCATTAATTTCACTGCTCACTCTTCACTGCTTTTCTCCTGCCTCAGTATTACCTACAATACACACTGGCTATCCTATCTCTGAAGTTTCTGTTTAGTCTCTCCACTTTTAATTTATTTTTTTTTAATCTTACCTAACTTCTTTTACTTAGACCGTATATTGTTACATATATAAGTCATACCTTTAAAGATCTCTCAATGTATTTACTAACTAATTTGTGCATCGTCCACTTTGATCTGTCTGAAACCTGTAAAATAAGTCCAACATGCAGCTTCTCCACAGGCCTCTGCTGTAAAGGATGTTTGTTTGTGTGTGTGTGTGTGTGTGTGTGTGTGTGTGTGTGTGTGTGTGTGTGCATGTGCACATGCTCACATGTGCATGCATGTATGTGTGTGTGTATGCACGCGCATGTGTGCATGCATATGTGTGTGTGTTTGTGTGTGTGTGTGCAGATGTGCATGCATGTGTGTGTGTGTGTGTGTGTGTGTGTGTGTGTGTGTGCACATGCTAATGCATGTGTGTGTGTGTGTGTGCGTGTGTGTGTGTGTGTGTGTGTGTGTGTGTGTGTGTGTGTGTGTGTGTGTGTGTGTGTGTGTGTGTGTGTGTGTGTGTGTGTCTGTGTATGCGTGTGTGTGTGTGTGTGTGTGTGTGTGTGTGTGTGTGTGTGTGTGTGTGTGTGTGTGTGTGCATGTCTAACACCATGATTAACACAATGGTTTCTTTCTTTATGGTATAAGGGCAGTTTATTTACAGTGCAAGGATGCAGAGTCAAAAAGTTTTTTCCACTTAAAAGGTATATAATTTAGTTCACTTACAGTTAAACTTAATTTTTAAAGTACATCAGAAAAATCTAACGGGTTACGCAGTTCCTTTATTTGATGGTACAGCAAAGAATAAATTGTCTACAGCCTCCAATTATATCCATAATGTATGCTCCTGGTGAATCCACAGGTAAGCTAGTATTCCAAAGGTACACCCCCTGGTTCAGGTTCACCACAGTTAAATCCACAACTTCTTATGTTTATAATTCACCTAAGTACCTCCTCTCCATTTACCAATCTCTCTCAAGGAGAGGAAGCATCTTTGACTGTTTAGGCCACAGGCTTTCCTTTAAACAAAAACTCAGCAGGGCTTTTACATTTACTTAGATATTACAATATTTCATTATCATTTTACACAATACATACCTAGCCATTACTAGATTTGACATAATGCATAAAGACTTTTAACATGTGAAATGGTTACTATGACACAATGATCAACTCAGCATTGAATCCTTGGCTTTATTCTAATTGGGATGGGTTATGGGACTGTGTAAACCCATCCATATTTGATTGTTTATTTCCCATCCAGTTTTTCATAGTAAAATTAAAGGACTGTAAAGATAAAGCCTGCCATTATCATTTAGAGTCTCTTTGCTTATATATCCCTTGCAGGAGTGCATACTCAGTTACCAGGGTGATTTTGCATTATGATAAGTAAGACTGTAGGAAAGATAATGCCAAGTTAATTGGGAGAATTACAGTTCTATAGAAGAGTAACATTTCTCAGCTTTACTCACCTTCCTGTTTAGGTTGAAGACTGGATGTTCCTCACCACCTTCTTCCTGAAATACTGTTCCTATTCCAACCTTAAATGTATCAGTGCATACAGTAGAGTTTATTAAAGTCAGGTGAAACTAGGACAGGTTCTGAACATAAAATAGTTTTCAGATGGTCAAAAGTCTCATGTTGCTACTGTACTTCTTAACCAGCTGGAGTCATTAGCATTTGTAAGATCTGATTGGGGGGGGCTATGGTGTCAACGTTGGGTACAAAGATTCTATAGTAGCCTGCAAGGTTTAAAAATACTTTCACTTGTTGATTGGCATTAGGCATAGCCCTGTTCTTACAAGCTTCTATTTTATCTGTCTGTGATGTAATCTCCTATGTCCTAATCACATACACTAATTATCTGGGAATGTGTCCATAAAATCTTAAAAATTAGAAAGGAAAAAGTCACAGACGTTCAGTAGCAATATAACTGAAACACTTGATATCCTCAAGGGTCATTGCATATATCCCATGGGCCTCAATTACAGGAGCTTTGTGGTATCACACAGTGAAAACTCTAGCTTGGCTATTTTTATTTTTTTTCTTGTAGTCTTTTACTAATTGGTTCTATCACACCAAGCTTAACTTTGGCAATATTAAAAGCATAGGACTTAAAAAGAATTCAGCCCAACTTTTACTTTAACTATAAATGACTCCTAATCTTCTGAATAAGTTACTGCATTATCAGAACTTAATTCATGAGCTTTTTAATGTGGTAAGAGCTCCATAACTCAAATGGGTAAGATAGTGTAATGAAAAGGACCTTCAAGGGTTGAAATGTCATTCTGCCTTTGCTCGAGGTGTGAGGGGAGTCTGTCAGTACCCTTTGGTCAAATCTGTGATAGCAAAAAATCTTCCTTTATCTATTTTCCATATGAGCTCATCTTGTCTGGCCATTGGATAAGTGTCAAATTAAAACATCTCATTCAACTTCCAGAAATCATTATAAAATCTTACAGAGCTATCTAGCTTAGGGACCATCACAGATGGACTGTTCACTCACTTTTTGGCTTCTCAATGACACCAATAGTAGGAATTTTTCTCACATCTTTGCTTATTGGCTTTATGTATGATTCTGGTAAACTACACATTTTAGGTTAATCCTCTCCCTTTCCATAGTTTCAGTATGATGATATATTAATATATTCCACGAGGTATTTCAGAAAAAAATATTTTTCAGTAAACATTCTTTTACTTCTTCTTTCTGGTTCTTAGACATCTGAACAGCAGGGACTGAAATCTCTAGTACCATACTATTGGTATCTAACCTCCTGTGCTGACTACAGAGACTTCAACTTTCATCTGTAAGTTTTGATATATTCATTTCACAGATCTGCTTTATAGATTCATAGCTTTATACTAGGCTAATGATCACCAAGGTCTTTACAAGTCTAGCCTTGCAACCCAACTCAGTTTTGTCCCAGAATTCCTTGGACACCTATATAGTGGGTTATATTAGTAAAGAGTTACTAAGAGTTATTTGGAGGGGGTATGTTAGTTGGGGATTCATTTGTTTAGTGTCAACCTGTGTCCATTAAAGATATGAGGGTGAGACCCCATGTGAATTTGTGATTTCACATCCAGTGATTAGGGTTTCTTTTCAATAGGGTCAGGGATGAACTCTGCTTTGCATAGATGGAGAGCTTATTCTATAGAGTGGGGATCCTTTGAGACACATATTGGTCCCTCCAGGTTCTAATTATGTTGCAGACAAATTTCAGGTCCTTGGGCCTAATGTTTCTGGGGCCGTTTGTCTTGTGGTGTGCAAGAGATCCATCAGAGCCAGATCTGAAGATGTCTTAAGATAGGGTCTTAATGTGATCTATGTAGAACAGGGTATTCATGCCCTGGATTCTCCTGGTGATGAGCCTTTGAAGGAGTTCGATTTCAAGGGCCTAGTTAGGTACATGCCAAAGGGGAGAATTATACTCAATGATGGGTTTTATAAGGGCTGAGTAGAGTGGTATAATTACTTCCTTGAAACTATGTCATACCTTTGCTTATGAGTTAGGCAACATAGAATAATTAACAGTAATCTGGTTAAGGAAAACGCAGCTACACAGACACCAATAGCGTACTAATCTTTAATAACCGCTTTCGTTGAGAGACTTCTTCAGAATACACTTTAGAGCTCACAACGCTACTTAAATATCATAATACTAATTGACAATCAATAATTCAATTAAATTAATTAAAATTAAAATTAAAAGTGCTAATTAAAAAATCTCATCTCAACACTTTTGTCAATACATAATTTACTATCTTTTAAAAAGCATTTGATACTTATAGTGTCATTCAAACCTGGGAATTCATCAGATTTTAACCTTATTTGCCACAAGGTTTCCCTCTGTTCAACATAGTTTTTGAAGTCGCCCCCCCTCAAATCAGATTTGCAAACTTCTATAACTGAGAACATAAATTTCTTAAAGTTGTGGCAAACTAAAGAATGTTTAAATAGAGCATTTGTCTCATCCTGACACTTAATGCTGTAGATATGTTCACGAATTTGTGTCTTTAAGCACCTGATGGTCATTCCTACATAAAAAGCAGGACAGGTGCTACAAGTACTAATATAAATGACACCTTTAGTACTACAGTTTACATATTCTGGTACTTCAAAAGTTCTATCTATAGTCTCTATCACTATAAATGGCCCTTGCGAAATGTATCTACACATGTTACATTGAAGACAGGGAAACATGCCTTTCTTGCCTGTCTTACTGAGTTCTAAACCATTACTGTTGTTTTCTAAAGCTTTTTTGATATTAAAGGTGTTTCTAAATACAAAGTTGGGTTGTTGTCCTATAACTTTGCAAATATCAAAATTTCCCTGTATGATTTTCCAGTTCCTCTCAAGTAAACGTCTTATTTTAGTACTGTCAATGGTCATATCCAAAGAACAAACTAAATTATTGTTAATGCCAATGTTATTTGATACAGGAATTGAAGAGGTGTCACTATTATGTGTATTGATGTTTAACAATGCTGGATAATGTGTATTCCGCTTGCTTAAAACTTCTTTTATTATATCTTCCAATAATGGTTCATTGTATCCTCTATCAATAAACATGTTTTTAATGAAATCTATTTCTTTATATAAATCTCCTTCCTTTGATGTCATACGACAGGCCCTAATAAACTGTCCCTTGGGTATGTTTCTAATGATGTGTGTTGGATGTCCACTTTGATAGTGGAGATAACCATTGGTAAAAGTCCTTTTCCTAAAGATCCGACTATGGAACCTGTTCTCTAAGGTGTCCCACCAGAAAAATACGTCCAAATAATTAATCTTTGATCCTATTTCTCCCTGGGTAAATTTCAAAAAATTCACAGAGCAATTGTTTGTAGAAAGAAAATGTTCAACTGTGTCATTATTTCCTTCAATGATGAAAATCAAATCATCAACGAACTTGTGATAAAACAAAATTTGAAACGTGGTTTTTAAAGGACTAAGAAACTCTTGTTCCCACCAAGACATAACAAGGTTAGCATATGAGGGCGCAGCTGGAGACCCCATAGCTACACCTCTTTTTTGTCTATAGTAAGATTGACCAAATAAAAAATAATTGTGATGTAACAAAATATCTAAAAATCTACATATGGTGGAAACGTGGCCAGCTCTGTATTCCGTTTTTTTACTTAATAAGCTACGTATAGCCTCAACCCCGTCTTCATGGGGAATACATGTATATAAGGAAACCACGTCCAAAGTAAAAATAATGTGGATGTTAGAATCAAATATGTCTCTGTCAGCAAACTCTTTTAATTTTTTCAAAAAATGCCAGGAATCCTTAATAAAGGATTCCTGTTTGGAGACCAATGGCCCTAAAGTAGCAACTATAACAAGTGATATCCCTTCTGTAACAGAATGTGGTGAAGACACTATCGGTCTAAAGGGTGGGTCTAACAAGTTTTTGTGTACTTTCGGTATTCCGAAAAGAACACCTATCCTTGGTTTGTCTAAAACACAAAATTCATAAACGTCTAAATCAATCTCATTGGACATCAGGGCATCATACAAAAAGGAATGTATTAACCTGTGTTTTTTGTTTATTTCGTATAGTGGAACAACTTCATATTCATCTTTATTGTTTAACATTTCTAGCATTTTCCTTTTATAAGAATCCTGGGTCATAATAACTATATTACCCCCTTTATCACTTCTCATAAACCTTAAAGTGTTGTTTTTCTTACGCAACTGGTGAAAAGCTTTGCTATCGTTAGATGTTAAATTATTATTACTTTTAGTGTTCTTGGCTAAGACATTTTCAAGCTCTTGTATGCATACTTCTTCAAATACTTTAATTGTATGGGTTAACTGAGGATTGTAAGTAGAAGGTTTAATTAAAGCTTTGCTTGTCATGGGAATATCATGCATCAAATAATGTAAATTTAATTTCCTAGCGTATTTTTTAATATCCACAACTGTTTTGCCATAATCAGCTTTAGTTGTAGGAACAAAATTGAAACCAAATCTTAAAACATTCAGTTCATTGGTATTAAAAATGACATCAGTTAAATTTATAATGTCAAAACCATCAGTCTGTGATGTTAAGTCTCGTCTCCTGAGGAGCTTGACCCCAGAAAGGTACAACTCCTCGTTAATATAGTTTTTTTCACTGGTGGAATCTTCTTGGCTAAAAAAGTAGAAGATGATGATGTAAGGTTAGTGGCAGGGGTACTGTTAACCCCACCAGTCTTAACCTTAACGATGTTTTTGTCAGTAGTTTCTTTTTCTAAAGCATTATTGTCAACTTGTTCATAATTGTTGTCAAAACCAGTGTTCTCAACAGATCCTGTGTTGTTCCTACTGATAGCGCTGGTTGTAGCCTTAAACAAAGTTCTCGGAACTCTGGCTGTGTTCCCGATGTCGTAAGTAATACCTTTGGCATTACCAGTCACAACGGAGCTGTAGTTACGCTTATTTACATTAGGAAACACTTGTGCTTTAAAATTACTTTTCTTATTATGTGGTACAAAATGATTATAAGCAGTTTTTGACTCGTAAGAAGTAATGTCCCGCAAGAGTTTGGAGTGTTTCCTATTAGTAACCTCCACTGAATGTCTTTCTACATCATCAATCAATTTGTTGAAAAGATCAGCTTGTTTTTTATTATCAGTTAACATAGTATTAATCTGGGCCTCTATTTGACAAATTTCATCTTTTAAAAGGCCCATTTTTACAGAATTGTTATCCATTAACAGCTTTAAAAAAGATAACCCTGTTTCATTAAAAAAAGATACCAGAGTATCGAACATTGGATCTCCAATAAACACGCCGTTAGGGCATTTAAAAAATCTCAGCCCTTTCGGCATAATGCGTAACTCAATACAACGTTCAAAATAACAATTCTCTATGAATAAAGAACTGTACCTTTTCAACAGTTTGCTCAAAAGTTCACTTTTCTTATTAATTTCTTCATTATTATAAGACTGTACATGCCCAGGATATTCACCAAACGGATTGTTAAAAGTATCCAATATTGGTTTCACTCCAAGTTCGCTTTGTTGGTATAAGCAAGGACCATAACCGCCAACTTGTTTCGCTTGATCTGCAGAGGGACCGTTGTCTTCCATAATATCTATGATGGTGTCCAATTCCTTGAATGAACCAACAGGACTCGAGGCATTCGCCGCTGACTGTGGTGTAGAAGCCTTCGCTACTAAAAATTTCAAAGAATTTTGAATGTTAATTAAAGTTGCAACCAACAAATCGTTAGTGTTGGATGAATCAGTTCCTGGAGTAGGATGTATAGTTAAATTTAATAGCTGTTCGTCGCCTTCCTCAGCCATGGATAGTGGTAACGAAAGAAAACCAGATAAAAAACCACAACGTACAAGAACCAACAGTAATCTGGTTAAGGAAAACGCAGCTACACAGACACCGATAGCGTACTAATCTTTAATAACTGCTTTCGTCGAGAGACTTCTTCAGAATACACTTTAGAGTTCACAACGCTACTTAAATATCATAATAATAATTGACAATCGATAATTCAATTAAATTAATTAAAATTAAAATTTGAAGTGCTAATTAAAAAATCTCATCTCAACACTTTTGTCAATACATAATTTACTATCTTTTAAAAAGCATTTGATATTTATAGTGTCATTCAAACCTGGGAATTTATCAGATTTTAACCTTATTTGCCACAAGGTTTCCCTCTGTTCAACATAGTTTTTGAAGTTGCCCCCCCCTCAAATCAAATTTATGTTCTCAGTTATAGAAGTTTGCAGATCTGATTTGAGGGGGGGCAACTTCAAAAACTATTAAATTTATTAAAAAGCTATTAAATTTAACTCTACATCCTACTCCAGGAACTGATTCATCCAACACTAACGATTTGTTGGTTGCAACTTTAATTAACATTCAAAATTCTTTGAAATTTTTAGTAGCGAAGGCTTCTACACCACAGTCAGCGGCGAATGCCTCGAGTCCTATTGGTTCATTCAAGGAATTGGACACCATCATAGAAATTACGGAAGACAATGGTCCCTCTGCAGATCAAGCGAAACAAGTTGGCGGTTATGATCCTCGCTTATACCAACAAAGCGAACTTGGAGTGAAACCAATTTTGGATACTTTTAACAATCCATTTGGTGAATATCCTGGGCATGTACAGTCTTACAATAATGAAGAAATTAATAAGAAAAGTGAACTTTTGAGCAAACTGTTGAAAAGGTACCATTCTTTATTCATAGAGAATTGTTATTTTGTACGTTGTATTGAGTTACGCATTATGCCGAAAGGGCTGAGATTTTTTAAATGCCCTAACGGCGTGTTTATTGGAGACCCGATGTTCGATACTCTGGTATCTTTTTTTAATGAAACAGGGTTATCTTTTTTAAAGCTGTTAATGGATAACAATTCTGTAAAAATGGGCTTTTTAAAAGATGAAATTTGTTAAATAGAGGCCCAGATTAAAACTATGTTAACTGATAACAAAAAGCAAGTTGATCTTTCCAACTAATTGATTGATGATGTAGAAAGACATTCAGTGGAGGTTACTAATAGGAAACACTCCAAACTCTTGCGGGACACTACTTCTTACGAGTCAAAAACTGCTTATAATCATTTTGTACCACGTAATAAGGAAAGTAATTTTAAAGCACAAATGTTTCCTAATGTAAATAAGCGTAACTACAGCTCCGTTGTGACTGGTAATGCCAAAGGTATTACTTACGACACCGGGAACGCAGCCAGAGTTCCGACAACTTTGTTTAAGGCTACAACTAGCTCTATCAGTAGGAACAACACAGGATCTGTTGAGAACACTGGTTTTGACAACAATTATGAACAAGTTGACAATAAAGCTTTAGAAAAAGAAACTACTGATGAAAACATCGTTAAGGTTAAGACTGGTGGGGTTAACAGTACCCCTGCCACTAACCTTACATCATCATCTTCTACTTTTTTTGCCAAGAAGATTCCACCAGTGAAAAAAACTATATTAACGAGGAGTCGTACCTTTCTGGGGTCAAGCTCCTCAGGAGACGAGACTTAACATCACAGACTGATGGTTTTGACATTACAAATTTAACTGATGTCATTTTTAATACCAATGAACTGAATGTTTTAAGATTTGGTTTCAATTTTGTTCCTACAACTAAAGCTGATTATGGCAAAATAGTTGTGGATATTAAAAAATACGCTAGGAAATTAAATTTACATTATTTGATGCATGATATTCCCATGACAAGCAAAGCTTTAATTAAACCTTCTACTTACAATCCTCAGTTAACCCATACAATTAAAGTATTTGAAGAAGTATGCATACAAGAGCTTGAAAATGTCTTAGCCAAGAACACTAAAAGTAATAATAATTTAACATCTAACGATAGAAAAGCTTTTTACGAGTTGCGTAAGAAAAACAACACTTTAAGGTTTATGAGAAGTGATAAAGGGGGTAATATAGTTATTATGACCCAGGATTCTTAGAAAAGGAAAATGCTAGAAATGTTAAACAATAAAGATGAATATGAAGTTGTTCCACTATACGAAATAAACAAAAAACACAGGTTAATACATTCCTTTTTGTATGATGCCCTGATGTCCAATGAGATTGATTTCGACGTTTATGAATTTTGTGTTATAGACAAACCAAGAATAGGTGTTCTTTTCGGAATACCGAAAGTACACAAAAATTTGTTAGACCCACCCTTTAGACCGATAGTGTCTTCACCACATTCTGTTACAGAAGGGATATCACTTGTTATAGATGCTACTTTAGGGCCATTGGTCTCCAAACAGGAATCCTTTATTAAAGATTCCTGGCATTTTTTGAAAAAATTAAAAGAGTTTGCTGACAGAGACATATTTGATTCTAACATCCACATTATTTTTACTTTGGACGTGGTTTCCTTATATACATGTATTCCCCATGAAGATGGGGTTGAGGCTATACGTAGCTTATTAAGTAAAAAAACGGAATACAGAGCTGGCCAAGTTTCCACCATATGTAGATTTTTAGATATTTTGTTACATCACAATTATTTTTTATTTGGTCAAACTTACTATAGACAAAAAAGAGGTGTAGCTATGGGGTCTCCAGCTGCGCCCTCATATGCTAACCTTGTTATGTCTTGGTGGGAACAAGAGTTTCTTAGTCCTTTAAAAACCACGTTTCAAATTTTGTTTTATCACAGGTTCGTTGATGATTTGATTTTCATCATTGAAGGAAATAATGACACAGTTGAACATTTTCTTTCTACAATCAATTGCTCTGTGAATTTTTTGAAATTTACCCAGGGTAAGATAGGATCAAAGATTAATTATTTGGACGTATTTTTCTGGTGGGACACCTTAGAGCACAGGTTCCATAGTCGGATCTTTAGGAAAAGGACTTTTACCAATGGTTATCTCCACTATCAAAGTGGACATCCAACACACATCTTTAGAAACATACCCAAGGGACAGTTTATCAGGGCCTGTCGTATGACATCAAAGGAAGGAGATTTATATAAAGAAATAGATTTCATTAAAAACATGTTTATTGATAGAGGATACAATGAACCATTATTGGAAGATATAATAAAAGAAGTTTTAAGCAAGCGGAATAAACATTATCCAGCATTGTTAAATATCAATACACATAATAGTGACACCTCTTCAATTCCTGTATCAAATAACATTGGCATTAACAATAATTTAGTTTGTTCTTTGGATATGACCATTGACAGTACTAAAATAAGACATTTACTTGAGAGGAACTGGAAAATCATACAGGGAAATTTTGATATTTGCAAAGTTATAGGACAACAACCCAACTTTGTATTTAGAAACACCTTTAATATCAAAAAAGCTTTAGAAAACAACAGTAATGGTTTAGAACTCAGTAAGACAGGCAAGAAAGGCATGTTTCCCTGTCTTCAATGTAACATGTGTAGATACATTTCGCAAGGGCCATTTATAGTGATAGAGACTATAGATAGAACTTTTGAAGTACCAGAATATGTAAACTGTAGTACTAAAGGTGTCATTTATATTAGTACTTGTAGCACCTGTCCTGCTTTTTATGTAGGAATGACCATCAGGTGCTTAAAGACACAAATTCGTGAACATATCTACAGCATTAAGTGTCAGGATGAGACAAATGCTCTATTTAAACATTCTTTAGTTTGCCACAACTTTAAGAAATTTATGTTCTCAGTTATAGAAGTTTGCAAATCTGATTTGAGGGGGGGCGACTTCAAAAACTATGTTGAACAGAGGGAAACCTTGTGGCAAATAAGGTTAAAATCTGATAAATTCCCAGGTTTGAATGACACTAAATATCAAATTATTTTTAAAAGATAGTAAATTATGTATTGACAAAAGTGTTGAGATGAGATTTTTTAATTAGCACTTTTAATTTTAATTTTAATTAATTTAATTGAATTATTGATTGTCAATTATTATTATGATATTTAAGTAGCGTTGTGAGCTCTAAAGTGTATTCTGAAGAAGTCTCTCGACGAAAGCGGTTATTAAACATTAGTACGCTATTGGTGTCTGTGTAGCTGCGTTTTCCTTAACCAGATTACTGTTGGTTCTTGTACGTTGTGGTTTTTTAACATAGAATGATTTCTTACTATCTTGCCTACAAAGATTCATAGGTGTGTACTAGGCTAATGGCCCTTGAGCATTTACAAGCCTAGCTCATAGAAGTGCCCTGGCATTGTTGGCTGAATACTAGATTATTGTCTACATATGTTCCCAGGTGTGTTATCGATGAAATAATCAGCTTGGGTGGACTAGTTCTCAAAAGGTACTATAATCCATTTACTTGCTTTGAGTTTTAATCCATGGCTTTTGCAATGGATGTTTGTTTGTGTTAGACCCTCCTGTAGGGTGTTGGTGTCATGGGGTGGATCTATGACAGCTCCCACTTTACAGTCATCTGCAATCCTGGTGACCCAAATGCCTTTGACATTACCCTTGACTTCTGAAGTAGGTACCAAACAGAAGCATGCCCAACACATAGCCCTGGGGTACTCTGCTGGTCATCAGCCTCTTTGTGGAGATGGTCTCATCGATCCTGACTTCTTGGGCCCTATCTGTGAGCCAGCTGGCAATCCAGTGAGTTATGCTGGGATTTATGCCTACTTCTGAGTGTTTGTCAAGAATATCTGAGTGGGGTATGGTATTGAATGCCTTAACCAGGTCAAGGTAGGCAATATGCACTGTTTTCCACTCATCCATAGCCAAGGTGACCCTCTTGATGAAGTCTACAAGGTTAAGTAGTCAAGGCCTTCCCATAACAAAGCCAAACTGGGAAGGGCTCAGTGTCTGTAAGTTGCCAATGTCCTTGTTGATGATTTCCATGATCATTTTTTTTCATGGCTTTGCATGTTAGACTTGTCAGACTAATGGGTCTGTAGTTCCCGGGGTCAGTAGATGGTCCACCCTTATTAAAAAGGTTGACAATTTTGGATCTCCATTCACCTGGCATGAAACCTATTTTGAGGCTGTAGTTGAAGACTCTCTCAAGTGGTACTGTTAGGTCATGTTGTAGACTATTTAGTAGGCAACCAGGGATACTGTCAGGCCTCATTAATGAAGTGTTTTGGCCTTAGCAAACACCTTCTGGATCTGCTCCTTGTTGATACTTAAAAGGGAGGATATGTTAGAAGGGATTTCACATGGGGTAGTGGGGTGGGGGTGGGGTGGTGGTGATGTTAAACCTAAATTTATCAGCCAGTAGATTTGCTGTGTCAACCTCATCATGTGACATTTGTGCCATTTGACACCAGTTCTCCAGATTACTGAATATTAACTTTAAGGCTCCTGGAGTAGCTAAAGAAGGCTTTGTGATTGTTCTTAGCCTGTGAGGCTATCCTAACATCATAACTGGCCTTGTTGGACTTTATTAGACCTCTTAGTTTCTTTTTTATTTGAATCAGAAAGCTCTTGTCTGAGAGCTGCTCTTTCTAACATTTGCATTACTTTTTTCTGTTGTTATGTAGCCTACTATGGTATGGATTCTGCCAGTGTGGTTCGTTTTTGGTATTAGACCTGGGCTTACTTCTGGCAGGTATGGCAGGCTCAATGCAGGCATTTACAGGTTTGTACAGGGTACCTGTAAACAATTCTGTGTTCTCTGGGTTTGGGGGAGCTGTGAGTTTTGTCAAACTGTCATTTAATAAGATGTAGTTTGCTTTAGAATAGTTCCTAACTATTATGGGTTTAGTAGGGTTTTCCAGGTTGATTTTTATTTCATTGTATTTTAAGGGAAACAGCTTTGTGGTCTACTTTATCAATTAAGACATAACATGAGGAGGGGGTGCAATGCTCTCCCATGTTGGTGAGTACTGGGTCCAATATGTTTAATCCTCTAGTTGGAGAGTGTACTATCAGTTCCAGGGTAATTGTGTTGATAAAGTTTAGAAAACATTGTCCCTGTGAGTTAGAGTCAGCGTATATTTCACAGTTTATAGAGGGGTACTTAAAGTCTCCAATGAAAGGAGTATTTGGTTGGATTGTGAGCACCACTAAGTAGGTATAGGTAAGAATTGTGAGCTTTGTAAGTCATAGCCAGTGACCTGTAGCTGGCCAGGGCATAGCTTTGGTTTCATCTTTCTAGTTTGTCTTTTTTTGTTGTTCACTTTAATCATTTTCCCTAGTATGTCAAACAGCTATCTTGCTAGACATATTTGTCTCCTTTTTTAAATTACATGAGTTTTTTATTTTATTTATTTATTTTCCATTTGTTTCCTGGGTTAGTCCGACTGGACACAAGGTGACCATTTTCAGCAGAGGCCCAGGGAGAAAAGCTCCAGATACATAGTAAAAAATTATAAAAAATAATAAAAATAAAATATTATATAAACATAGCTAGTCTGTGCAAAGAGCATAGAACATATAAAAGGAGTAAAATCAGAGTTTTACAAATGATGCAGCATACAGTAGTTAAAATATTGAGAAAAAAATTAAACAAGATATTATACAACAAATGTACAATTGCTTGAACATAAATTCAAAAAGAATTTTCCATAGACAAACAGCGTCATAAACTAGAAATCATAACTATAAAGGTGGCCTAAATACCTGGTTCACAGTACTTTGCACTAAGTGAAACTACACAGTACACCTATGATCTAGGATGCCAAGGGGGGGGGGGACCCCCCTTGTGCTAACACCTATGCCAATTTGATGTATTTAATCATATACTGTCAACACTTAAAAAATTATAGTAGATTTGTTTGCCGATGTGTGTGTTGTATGGGGGGGGGAGTTACATTACTAACAGACTTTGTTAGATACTACTTGAATGCCACTACTTTTTTTCTGAATTTTTGCAGTGTTACTGTTTTTTTGAATTGTATTTTGGATGTTAAGCTAACCAAGGGAACAAAAACTACTGCACCGCAGCAGCATGCATCCATCCCAAATATATAAAAAAATACACAAAAGAGAATCCAAGAATCAAATGTCTAGGATTAACCTCAAAGAGTCTACCTTTAATAAAAGAAGACTATACTAAAAAAAATTTTTTTTTAGAGGGGCTAAAAAGAGACAGAAGTACATGATAAACAGACTGATTATTCCTTATACTAATATCAATAACCAAGTAAGGGCAGGTATAGGAGACAATTGGAAATTACTGTTGATAGATGAGAAAATAAAAGACTTAGTTGATACTAGACCAACAATATCTTATAGAAACATGAAGTCCGCAAATATATAGCTGCATGATAAATTCATACATCCACACACAGCAGGAATGAATATTCGTTCAAGGGATATGCATGTTGTAAAACTAGAGATGTTATAAGAACACATCTATGCAATTGATAAAAAGAATACAACAAATGCCCTAGCACGACATGTTTTAGATAAAGGATCTTCACATTGTTTTAAATTCATGGTCCTTGAGACTTTAACAAGAACTAATAGGCTAGGTAACATTAAAAGCCACACAGAAGGGATAGAGAACAAATGGATTCTTAGGCTACAAGCCCATTTTATATGCTCAATGATAAGATATCCCTCCCCTTTCTCCCCCAGAGAACCTTTGAACTTGAATTTCTCTACATTTATATTATGTATTCAATATTCATGTTTTTAATATATGTTTTAATATATGTTTTAACATATGTGTTTTTAACTCATGAGTCTATTTATGTGTATGCATTATTCATACATCTTTAAAGGTCTGAAGAAAGCAACACCAAACGAAAAAGCGCTTAACCTATGATCTAGGGATGTTGAAAGTCAGGAACAGGTGAAAGTTAATCTGGTTCTATACAGGAACATATCCAAGTTTTGAATGGGAGATCTTTTAGTAGGGAGTTTAAAGTATGTTTACTATTTAGACATCTAATGTCAGGAGGTAGAGAGTTCCAGGCCTTAGCAACTGCATAGGAATAAAGAGATTGGCCTGAGCTATGTAAGCAATTGGTAACAGTCAGTAGGACAGTACTGGAAGATTTTAGTTGACGCACAGTATTATGGAAGGTGAGCAGACCAGAGATGGCAGGTATTTTATTTGGTTGGTTTAGCAGTTGATGGTCAGGAGAAGTTTTTGTATTTTAGTAGATTGGGGTGTTCTAACGATCCTAGTTGTCTTAGGGAGAGGCAATGGGGAGAATGAAACTTAGCATTGGTTGCAAATTTTGAGATTTTATTGTAGCAGGTAGATAGTTTCAGACGTTTAGATTTGTTAGGTTGGTTAGAACTGGGGAAGTTGATAGTAAGGTGGGTACCAGAGAGAGTGATTTGTGATTCCTGTGTAAGGAATCTCTTCCGGCGGTAGAGTGAACCCAGTTTTTTATTAACTTTGACAATTGTTAGTGCTATACATGTCAAATTTTAGGTTTTAGTCAATAGTTACAGTTAGTAGCTTGACTTGAGTTACTGGTGTGATAAAGGTATTGTTGGAGGATGTTATTGAGAATGGTGAGGTAGGGATGAAAGCTTTGGATGGGTGGAAGATCATGAGTTGGGTCTTAGACTGGTTTAGTACGAGTTGGCAGGAATTTAGCCATGTTTTCTATAGTAGTGAAGGCTTTCTGGGTTCTATCTTGGAGTAATTGTAGAGAAGGGGCTGAGCAAATAAGGGTGGTGTCATCAGCATATTGTACTATATTAGTTTGCTGGCTAGCCGAGTGAAGGTTATTGGTAAAAATGGAAAATAGTAAGGGGCCAAGAATGGATCCTTGTGGAACACCTTGTCCTACTGGGAGGAAAGGGGAGAGAGAGTTGTGCCATTTAACAGCTTGTTGCCGGAGGGACAGATAATTTTTAAACCACAGTAGAGAGGCATTACCCAGACTGAGCTCAGAGAGAGTCGATAGTAATTTGTAGTGGGATACCATGTCAAATGCCTTTGACAGGTCTAGGAAGACAATGAATACTAAGTTACCGAGATTTCTTTGTTGGTTGATGTGGTCAGTAAATGATATAAGGGCAGAGGTGGTACTATTGTTTGGCCAAAATCCATGTTGAGAATTTGCTTGCAGGTTATATTGAAGAAGACGATTCAGCAGTCGTGTGTGCACACGATTTTCTAAGATTTATGATGGGGAGATAGTATAGCTATGGGGCGATAATTACCAGGTTCTGTCGAGGAACCACCTTTGTTCAGGGGGATGACATAAGAAATTTTCCAGACAGATGGGACATTGTGTTCAGCTATGGATCTATTGATGAGTATGGAAATAGGGTATTTGATGGCAAAGGCAGCAATCCTGAGGTAATCAGTGAGGAGTTTATCAGCATCGAGACTGGTAGGTTTCAATTTGGCAAGGTGGTTATGAATTACGTCAGTTGGGACTGGTTTAAGAGAGAACTGGGAGTTGGTCTTATGGTGACAGTTTTGTATTTTGAGGGTATTTGTAGTAGTAGAGAAATTGTTGAATAACTTTTGGATGGAGGAGGTGAAATAGTCATTAAACTGGGCGACAATATCATTGGTTATTTATTTAACATTGGTTAATTGGAAAAGTCCGACTTGGAATGAAGCCAATTTTCAGCAGAGGCCTGTGGAGAAATGCTCCAGATACATGCCTTTCTAATGTGGGAGAAAACCAGATCACCCAGACGAAACCCACACGAATGCAAGGAGGACATGCAGACTCCACACAGAAGGCACCCCAGCCAAGAATCGAACCAGAGAACCTCTTGCTGTGAGGCGAGAATGTTACCACTGCACCACTGCAACGTCCATTGTTATCACCTTCAATGTTAAGATTTGGGGAGGTGATCTTGCCTGGTTGGAGAATGTGGTTGATTGCAGACCAGCATTTTTGTGGATTGTTGAAGTGAGTTTTTTTGTAGCTGGATATAATAACTTTTTTGTCATTACATATTTGTTTTTTTGCTTTGTTTCTGAGCTATAGGAAGTATTGTCAATTTGTACTTGTTTTGTTGGTACACCAGGTTGCCCAAGTTATGTCTCATTGTTTGAGTAGGGATCTTGTGTTCTTTGAGATCCAGGGGGCTGGGATGATTTTAGTACAAGTTATACATTGTGGGGCCATATGATTAAGGATACCTAAGAATGTAGTATTAAAGTACTCCACCTTCATCTAATGGTAGAGTTTTAAGAGGTGAGCAATTTTTTTACAGTGTTGATGAATTGGTCTGGTAGGAAATTTTTGGAACTATGGATAGAAAGTAGGATTGGAGTTTTTATGGGTTTTGTGTGCTTAGTATGAATGTGGGGAGGTGATCACTGATTGAGTCGGGTAACATACCAGATATATTGGCAGATGAAGGCTTGTTGGTTAGGATCCAGCCTAATATGGATTCCTTTTTGGTTGTGTGTTTATACAGGTGGGGGTTTGGATAAGCTGTGTGAAGTTAAATAGATTTAAGTTTTACTTTGTAGGGGGATGCCATGATAGAGACCCGATCAATGTTGAAGACCCTCAAGATAAGTGTCTCCTTAGGGAGGGCGATGGAAGTCCAATGTAAAATGGACTCTAGGGTGGCAGTATTGTTGGCTGATGGTAAGTAGACACCTATAATGCTGAGTTTTTTCTGCTGGTTTAATTTTATATTTGTAAATGGGGTTTCTGCATAGCCGAAAGAGGGGATATCTTTATATATTTGTTGGAGTGTAAGGTTATGCCTGTAAAGAAGGGAAATGCCCCCACCTCTTTTAGCTATTTGATCACATCTAAGGATGTTGTAGCCAGGAAGGGCTATGGTGATATCTTTGATGTGGGGCTTGAGCCAGGTCTCGGGTAGAAGTACAATGTCAGGGTTATAGAAAGATATAGAGGCATGTAGCTCTTAAATTTTATTCATAATGCTGCAGATGTTTATACTGAGTATTAAGAGGTCAGAGGGTTTTTGGTTGCAAGGGATATTAGGTCCACGTAGGTTTGTAGTGGTGAATATAGTAGTGGAGGGGCTGGATTAGGGTGGATGTCGCCACTGACTGCAAGTTGGTTAGAGGCAGTGGCCAGTGTGTGTAGGTAACTGGCGATCATATTGTATATGAGTAAACTGGTAATTTCTTATAATTTGTTTCTTTGTAGGTGGGATTGATGAGCTCAAAGGTGGTGTGGTTGAGGATGGTAGGTGAAATGTATATGCGATTATGATGGTGAGTGTTTGAAAAGGTTAGCGTGGGAGAGATTAGGTGATGACGGTTAGTGATAGTAGAGTGGTAGGAAGTTAGATGGTAGCCTGGGGAGAGAAGAACTGCTAAGAAAATTGGAGGTGCGAGCATGGTGAGAGACGAATGGGGTGGTGGTACTATATGTGGAGTTAAGTTATCTGGTTTGGGAGTTATTAGAGGGAGAAAGGACAGTGTGATGTGGCAGACCATTACAAAACAAATTAATGAGCACGTGGTGAAAGGAAAGAGAGAGGGCAGTGGTTGGAGGATGATGCGATGGGTTGGTGGGATGTGTTAGGAAAGTCAGGTGATTGTGGTTATGAATAAATTTGGGTAAAGGAAGGGTGGGTGGGATAAGGGGGCAGGGTGGGGAGCGAAGTGAGCCTGAGTGATAGTGGGGGCAAACGGAGAGGGTTTAATAAACTTCACAAGGTAAGGAACTCAGCAAACAATTGAAACAGTGAGGTAGAGTAAGTAAATACTGGTTAAAGTGTGATTATATTTAACTTTGACTGGCAACACCACTGTGACTTTTATGGACAGTAGCTAACAGTAAATCAGAAGAAAGGTTAGAGTTGACTGTTAAATAAGGGATGCTGTTAATGTGCAGTCAGTTGCAAAGAAAAAGGAGGGGGTTCTATGGCAGGCCTTAGCGTCGATGCACGCTACTCATTCAGAACAAGTAAGATACTTTAATGAAAAAAAAACACCTACAGGTTTAATAACTAGTGTAGCTCTGTAGTGGAAGATGGTGAGACAGGTAGTAGACTGCCACAGCTTCAGATTGCAGAGTACAGTCCTGAGGGAAAGGCAAAGCAGTGAGTTATAGTTTCAGTAAAAAATGCAGCAGGTATATTTAAACACTGTAAAAGGGAGCAAAGATATAGGCTTTAGGGCAAGATGAGTATAACCTCTGCAAATGGGGAATGGGCAATATTAAGCAGAGCAGAAAATATTAGATAACAAATACACAGAGTTAGGCTAGTCATACAATAGCCAAAATAAAAATAGTATTTAGCCCTCTTTTATCAATGTTGCATTAAGGAATATTTAAAACATACCAATGTAGTCCCAGTTACAGAATAGTTCACCAGAAATGCCTAGCAGTAGTTAGATAATGCATTTGACAGTGATTATGTTTCTTAGTATCTAGTTCAATAGTATTTCAGCATCATATAGCTCTGTTATAGATGCAAATGATTCATATCTTCCCATACAAGCACTAGTTAGAGATGGTAACTTATTGGCATAATTTTGAACTCATTTTAGGTCAAAGAGGCTCACAAATACATTACAGCAGCTTTACAGTAGCAGAAATATCAGGCAAAAAGTTAATACAACACTAGTAGTCTTCTGCGGTGTCACTGCATAAACAGTACACAGGTAGCTTCTGTTACAAGTCGAAAAGTAGATGATATTGCAGTTATATTCAGTAAATTCAGTTCGACAAGTGAATTTCAGTATTTACAGAGAAAAGCATGAGGTGTGCAGAAAGCCAGGACAGAGCATTTACTAGGATTCAAAAAATGTCTCCCAAGTAGGTAGGATAAGTGTTTTTAAAAGGTCTGATCAGGTGATGGATGAGGGTGGGACAGAGGAGCACTGGTAGTAAGAGTTTGAACTGCTCACGGATCCCACTCTACAAGGTATGGAACACAGCAAAGAACTGAAACAGTGAGCTAGAGTAGGTAAGGTACTGGTTAAAATGTGATTGTATTTAGCTGTGACTGGCAACACCACTACGACTTTTATCGGCAGTAGCTAACAGCAAATCAGGTGAAAAGTCAGGGTCAACCGTTAATTCAGGGATACTGTTAATTTTAAATCAGTTGCAAAGAAAAAGGGGTGTCTATGGCAGGCCTTAGCATCCGTGCACACTACTCACTCAGAACAACAAGTAAGGTACTTTAATGAAAAAAAAAACACCTACAGGTTTTAATAACTAGTGCAGCTCTGTAGTGGAAGATGGTGGGGCAGGTGGTAGACCACCACACCTTCAGATCGCAGAATACAGTCCCGAGAGAGAGCCAAAGCAGCAGAGTTATATTTTCAGTAAAAAATGCAGCAGGTATATCTAAACACTGTAAAAGAGAGCAGAGAGATATAGGCATTAGGGCAAGGTGAGTAGAACCTCTGCAAATGGGGAGTGGGCAGTATTAAGCAGAGCAAAAAATACTAGGTAACAAATACATAGACTTAGGCTAGTCATGCAGTAGCAGAATTAAAAACAGTATTTAGCCCTCTTTTATCAATGGTATGTTAAGGAATATTTAAAACACAACAATGTAGTCACAGTTACAGAGTAGTTCACCAGAAATGCCTAGCAGTAGTTAGATAATGCATTTTTACAGTGATTATATTTCTTAGTATCTAGTTCAATAGTATTTCATCATCATATAGTTTTGTCATAGATGCAAAAGATTCATATTGTCCCATACAAGCATTAGTTCAAGATGGTAACTTATTTTTATTGTTATATATTATTCTTTTATTATACTTTTATTATTATGCTGTCTCTCACTGTTGCATTTCTTGTGCCTTTGCAAATGAACCTTTAATACTGACATTGCAATCATTAACTTGAAAGTTTATGAACTGTGTTATCATACTATTAAATTTAGATTTTGAGATGTGGTATATTTTATATATGGAGATGTCTGAGTTTTCATAATTTGCTGTTTTTCTAAGGAATGTGGCAATGCCTAAAATTAGAAAAATTCAGAGTAACATGACATTGTAACAAAGATGCATTGCATTGCATAGATACTAATTGCAGAGAGTAATATATGTAGACAGTTTAGGTAGATCCCAGGCAGATACGTTAACTGTGAGAAGAAAAATTCATTAGGTAATTTCCTGAGAAGTACAGATCAATGTAGGTTGGAAATTAATTTTTAGTTGCCTTTTGAATTTGCCACTTTTGGTAGAAGAGTGAAGGGACAACAGAAGTTTGTCCTAAGAGTATGCAATTGAATGACTGTAAAGTATTTTTCCAATATTTTTGTTTGGGTTGTCAACTGCAGAATGTTTTGTTGTATGCTTCTGAGGTCATGATTGGGTGTGTAGGGTGTAATTATGGATGTAAGGGCAGGGAGGAGTTAGGGCTATTTAGGATGCTGTGTGCAATTTCTAGTTGTGATATTTGAACCATGGGGGGGGGAGCTTAGGCCATGTTAAGCTTTTCAGGGATATATAGTGATGGGATCTGTATGTATTACTTGCTAGAATCACCTGTTCTGTCCATACCCCAGATTATTCACTATGGGTGATGTGAAGATAAGTGAAAGCTGCCAGCCTAGCCAGATATAATTAAAATTCTGTCATTTGTAAATATTAATATAAGCCACAGGCTTGTTCTCTTAAATGTGAAAAGACTGCATTGGCTATTGAACTGCAAAAATGTAACACCAGTGCAATCTGCTGTAACAAAGCTGATAAGTCAATTATTTGATGTCAAAATTCAGAGCCGAGATGTCTAGAGGGAGGCATCCTGCCTATTGTTTTGATGCCAGAGTTAATGGTTAGAATTTGCATGTATAATTTCTTTTATTGCTCTGGTTCCTGACCAGCTGCAAGATCAAAGAGGCCATTAATCTCTGAGAGTCTGTTAGCCTGGGAAACAGGAAAGAAATGATGTAATCTGAAATGAATCAGTCATACTGTGCTATCAATTTAAGGAGAGAAAGAAAAAGAGCAGTAGAGCATTTGTCTTGAGAACATCCAAAATCACCAGCACTGCTTGTATCTGTATGTAAGATTTTAGAACTGTGTTTTCTTTTAGATACAGTCTGTGACATCAAAACTATTCTAGTGTATTATTTTAAGTATTTCTCTGTGATCTCTGAACTCTTGACCAGCACTGTGTAGTAAGAAGTATTGTCTTGTGTTTTTTTATTTATTATTAAATATTTTTAAATCTTTCAACTGTGGCTGTTTAGTGTAGAGATAATTTAAGCTTTAAGAGTACATTGCATGTATATAGTGATACTGTGCCAAGTCACTCCAACTAAGTCTTGACTGTTTGGTCGCACTTACCATTTGGATAATAATATTGCACAGTAATAACTGGACACCCTTTCATAAGGGCCTTTGAGTAGATGATAAATATTAGCTGGGTGGTGGCAGTGATTTTTACCATATAGCCTGGGTAAAAGGGGCACAGCTGAAGAATCTGTGCCAGCCTTCCCCAGGAGTATCTGCATGTTTGTATATAAAATTGTGTGTGTGTGTGTGTGTGTGTGTGTGTGTGTGTGTGTGTGTGTGTGTGTGTGTGTGTGTGTGTGTGTGTGTGTGTGTGTGTGTGAGCTACATAGGCAGGGACACGAAGCACTGGTTGGACACAGAGGGAGTTGGAGGTTTTAGCTTGCCCACTAGGCTGAGATCTGGGCCCTAAAGCTATGCCAGTGGGGAGTCTGATTGGGGACCTGGAGAGAAAGGGTAAAACAGCCCCTGACTGACTACTGTGTGTGTATTTATTATCCTTTCCCTATATGGATGCCCCTCACTGGTGTTAGTGGTGAGGATTGAGCCTCCTTGATTGCTGGGCCAGTGCACGGGCATCACAGGTGTTAACCTTATTGGATAGCTAATTCCTCCTATCTCTCAATTAGCTAGCCACTACTAGCTGGGGAGTGGTTAGACTGAGTCAATATCAGGTTTCCCAGTGGTACTTTGTAATTCCTGGCTGTTTCTGCCAAGTGGCACCAATCCTAGAGCAGCGCAGCCTTTCCTGAGACAGACCCATGTGCTATGTGGCAAAATTGTCTTTTATATGTGGGTTTATTCATTTATTTATTATATTTTGGTAACTGGGTAAGTGGTCTTGCCAACATATAACTTTCAGCTACTACCCGGGCCCACTGGGCAGAGATTATAGTATTAAATAAGACAATCTAAGTATGACAAAGTATTTACATAGAAACAAGTATACGTATTACAGTCATAATCACAAGGAGGTTTAAACAAAAGAAATTATATGCTTGTATAAAAGCCTGAAACACTATTTATAATGAGTAATTTGAAGAGCAACCTTTACAAAAGGACATTCAGACAGTATAGACCACATCCAGATGCCAGAGTGGAATCAGTGTTGTTCTTGGCTTTTTTCTTTATAACAGCAGCAAGCTGATTCTTTCAGCAAGTATTCTTTTAGTTTGCTCTTAAACAGTTCAGTTATACATTTTTGGTCTGACTTTTGATGGGAGCTGGGTTCCAAAGTGCTGTATCTGTCGTGTGAAATTCCTTTCACCTATTGCTGTTTTCAGTTTGTTCTGATAAAGGTAAGGATAACTTCAAATTTGCTTCCTAATGCATTCTTTTTCTATTTTTGTTTTTCTTAATGGAGACAGTATTGTAGCTTAATAATAATTCAGGATAGTTCTCCCTGGTCTGTTTCTGACTGTCCCCAGCCAGCATGTCACATACATTTTTTCAGACATACAAGGTAGTCTGAATGGGGTGGTGATCTGGCTCTTGATTATTTTTGTAGACAGTTACTTCACCAACCTGCCTCAGATTTCTGAAATAGCTCAGCTCCCCCAGCATTGTCCATTTGGTAAACTCCCCCTTCTATAACTCCTATAGTATTTGTCTCATTATGCTCCAAATACCAAGCCTGCACCTGCTTTCCAGCAGGCTGGCCACATTCTACTCCTAAGTGATGCTAAATGAAATACTTTGGGGTGTGGGAGGTGCCTTTTGTAGTCACCCCAAGAAAACCTCATCAGAGGAACCAAGGAGATGCACAAGTTATCTAGCACATTAAATTTAGTATCCCCCGCAGCCATGGGCAGAACTCATAATTAGGCTTTTTCTATTAGTTCTGGTCTCTGCCATTTCCCTGCTACCTTAGCCCAGGTTGCCCCCTGAGAAGCTACAGTGGTCATCCTACTAGTTATTTGCTCAATGGATCAGTGTCCAGTACTTCAGTCAAGCTTGTGAAATCCTTGATACATTCCTGCTTTCCCATTACTACATCACATAGCTACTTCTGATTGACCTCTGACTGGTTGGTTGAGTTACTCAATTTTGTGGAATACTTGTGCTCATCAGAATCGCTTCATTCTTTTTTCTTTGAGTACAATGTTACTGGCAATCAACATTTAGAAGGATCTGAATAAGTATGTGCTTAACAGATAAACAGTTTACCTTGTAATATACCTAAATTGATTGTGAATTTCATCAAATAACTGTAGGTATGCACACACTTTCTTTAAACCTGTGAAGTGTTAAACAAGTAACATATTTCTGTACTTTTGTATTACAGTCCATATGGGGAAAAATCAGTTTAAACAGGAGACTACATACCTAAAAATTCTTCAAGTAAAAGATGGCTTAACTTTCTGTCAGAGGCAAGACAGATGGGACAATTTCACACCTTGCAGGGATCTTTCTTTCTGTTCATGGCAGACAGCCTCCCATTGGGGTAATGAATGGTTTTAAATGAGCTATTTTGCAGATGCAGTTGCTTAACTTAAGCAGAGCACAGATGCTACTGCTGAATATTAGCATAACCTTTGCTGAGCACGCTCATTAAAGCAGGTTATCACAAGACAAAAACCTGGTTGATATATTATTTGTTGTATTAAGAGAGTTAAGAAAATCATATGCAACCTTTGTATTTAGTTCTTACTGTCATAATAAGTGATCTGACAATTTATTGGTATACGGATGTACACAAATGTATGAAGCGTCTCTTGGAACTTATATATATATCTATTCCTACAATCTTTGCAGTCTGCATATATTCTGCCCTAAGCTATCTAGCAATAATCATATTAAATAAACAATGCAGTATGTTGAAAAAGTTGTGCTACTAAAATAAAAAAAGACCTCAGCATGGTTTGATTAAAAATGCAGTTTAATTCTTCATTTTAAGGGTTATAGCTTTTGTTATAAAATCTGTGACTGGACAGAAATAACAATTCTAAAATTATAAACTTTAAGAGTACCAAGTCCACCATGTGAGTTATGCTCAGTTGTATTCAGAAAGGATTTGAATACTATATAAATTCTTTCACATTGAGTACCTGAATTATGGTTTGATTAAAAATGTACTTGCACACTATGTAAGTCATAAAGGGCACAAAAGAGTTATACCAGTTCAATGCTGATATTTATTAGGAGTTCAGACACTGAGGTACCTAATAATATATTATGTTTTTTAAAGTATCACAACACTTCACAGCATATGCATGCTGATGAAGGTGAAATAATGCATACAGAAATGTCACATACTGCAACGTTAAAACAAAAATACATTCAAACCAGTAAAAAAAAATAAATATAAGCACTTCAACCACAATGTCCACTGCTTAACTGTATTAATTCTAAGGAATCACAATAGATAAAAACATCATAATCACTAAATGAAAAACTGTTCTCACTTCCCATCTGCAGCATTTCACTTCAGAGAATGTTTTGGTAAAACTGCACCTGCAGCTCAAAAAAAACCACAAATAGAATGAAACTCCCTGCTACTTCTCTACCCCTGCTAACATTGACCACAGCAAATCTCCACAAATCATTCTAAAAACAATGGTCCTCATCTCACTGACAGTTAGTAGCCTGATCATTAAAGAATTAAATAAAAATATGGAGGATAAATCACATTTATACTATAAAGAGCATATAGGAATGGCAAAGGAAAGTATACGTACACCCATGGGCAATGCAAAGTAAAATTATTTGCTTTACCGTGTAAAAGTACTCTGAGTGTATCTCCTGTGTATCTGTGCATGTGGGGAGCAATCTAGTGTTCCTCCTTTACTAGGACAGAAGTAAGGGAAAAATAGTAAGAAATAAGAAGAAATGCAGCTTTGAAAATGACCTTAAACATGACCATGCCCTAGTATAAGCAGTCTGAGGTACTGTTAATGCTGGATATAAGCCATGGAGGCCTGTAAGCAAGAAAGTGAAGGGTAACAGCTCCCAGAACAAAGGATCCTAAGGCCATGTAACAGACAGAGAAACTTCATGGATATGAAGTCTTATTTTGCCAAAACATTTTAATAATATTATAACAATGCTCTTATCCTAAAAAGAGACATTACACTACTCTGCCTACCAACTAAATATCCTGCCCACTTTAGGGGTGTGTCTAGCTCTCCCATGCAATTGTTGTTAAGTTTGATGACTCCACAGTGAGGTATATTAGCTGTAGTTGTTTCTTAATGGAACTCATGTTGGCTGAACACTACGGAGAAGAGGTGAGTGACTTGAGAAGACATTTCTGAAGAGCAGCTGCAAAATACATGCGTAAGTTATCTTAAAAAAATATGTCTTTTGTCAGTGAATTGCTTTTCATTAAAAGTCAAAGAATCAAACTCATTCAGCTGTATCTACATTTGATTACAGTTCATAACAGCAAATGCTCAAAGAGTGAATGCTTATTTACTGGTAAGTAAGATTGGAGGTTCAGAAGAATGAATGCTCATTTTCTGTGTTTCAGCCTGCTAGTTGCTTTTTGTGCAAGATCATGCTGCAGCTGGGCAGGGAACTTTCCCTTACTCACTGTTGTGTAATCTCGGAGTTGGTATAAATAATTAGCAGAGGGTATAAGGAACGGGTCCTCCTGCAAAAAATAATTTTTATCTTTTTTGTAGATTATGAATCACTTCAGATTCAATCTAAAAGTATTGCTGTTTTTTTATTGTTCATTGCTTGAGGAGATTTTATTGCTGTTTTTTTGTTGTTCATTGCTTGAGGCGTTTGTAAGTGATGATATAATTCTATATTTACATATGTACCTCAGTGCTATTTAACCTAACTTTCCCAGTCTTAAAGCTCAATCTTCATTAAAGCTTAAGAGGCAAACTTAGAAAAAAGAAGTACTCTAATCTAAACTCAATAAATATATGCAATAAATTGCTAAAACCAGCACACTATACAACATCATTTTTTCCTTTAATTTTTGTTGCACTATTAAATTGATTAAAAGAGGCTACTGCTACTGACTATTACTCCTACAAAATAGCATATGTAAAACATACAGACTTCAAAAATTATGTCCACAACTATCACTGCTAAAACATGAAGCCTCAACATTAAACTTGACACAGCAACACACACAGCTTTTCCTATTAACCTAGTCCTCAAGATAGTCAAAATTCAAACAGTATATCATCCACAAAAAGTTTGTATACAAGTCAAATGAGATTCCATCTATTACCAATTATTTAATTTGTATTTTTTCTTCTTTTTTTTTTGAGGTCTCAGACCTATCTCCTCATCCAATCTGCATATCATTAAACCCTTGAATCTACTCAAGAATCTAGTAAAAGGAATTGGTGTGATGATGTGAGGTATTGCCAGCTATGCCAGGAGAAGTAGGGTAGTGGATGTGTAACATATGCCAACATAGCTAGCAGGAATTTTCTAAAGAATTATATGTTGTTTGTATATCAAAAGGATTTGCACAGATGCTTATGTTGAAAATGTATTTGTAAACTTGCTTGTGTTAAAAAAATGTACTAACAGTGGGTCTTGACTACTGCAGCTGAGGAAATGTATATATGTTAACAGAGGATACTGAAAGAGAAGAGGTCGATCTCGGTCCAGCTAATTTTGAAAAATAATAAGAAATTAAATTACTCAAATAATGCAATTAAGATTGTATCCTATAGTTCTAACTGCAGATGGAAATGAAGTGCCTGTGCCAGGAATAGTTTATTAGCTCCTGTAGGAAGAATTGACGTATTTTATGGTTTTATACCTTCCAGATGTTCTATGTCATTTCAGCCAAGCTCTATCTGTTGGTATGCTAACATATATTTGCTAAATTCTGCTTCAGTTTCTAGCAATGCAGGTAGCATGGGAACCAGAAGTCAGATGACCAGATGTATGTAATATAATTCTGTAATATAAAACAAAAATTATGTTTTAATACCAGATGACAGAGAAGTTTCAGAGCACACTGTTTTTGGAATCTGACAAAGAAGGACCCCTCACCTACTTCACCTTGCCTTGTTCTAGTAAGTGAAGCAGGGGATAGTAATACTTTAGATCAGTCAGGAAAATATAGTGAGATTAGTTAAGTACTATTTTTCTATATCTGTGTGAATTTATTCATCTGTGTTATTTTAATATTTCTTGTGATTGGAACTCTGGTGTTTAATGTAAATAGATATTCCATATTTTCATGTTCTTTTATTATTTATTATTAAATAAATTTAAACTGTGGCTGGTCCTTTAGAGAATATTTTAAACTTTGAGAGTATTTATATCTATTTGGTGACTCTGTGGTCATGCCTGAATTCCTTACTGCTTTGGTCAAACACTATCATTTGTATTAATATTAATTTCACTCAGTATAATTGGATACCTTGTAAGAGCCTTAGAGTAGCTGGCCTTGAAGTGTCTGATGGCAGTAACTACTTTATAGTCTGGGCAGAAGGGGACACAGCTAGTAGAAATGTGCCGGCTTTTCTCAGTAGTGTGTGTGTGTGCCTGTGTGTGTCTGTGTGTTTGAAAATCAAATCTCAAAGAGTGTGTGTGTCAGCTGCTTGGGGCAGGGACATGAAGCACTGGTATGACAGACAGGGTGCTGGAGGACTTGGCTTAGATACTTGGTTGAGGACTCAACTCTAATGCTGTGCCAGTAAGGAGCCTCATTGCGGCCCCTGAGAGAGAAATCTAGACCCCGGACTGAGTGTGTTCCCTATGTGTTCTTAAGGAAAATTGTGATTGACGCAGACAGCTGCATCTGGAAACAGTGTGTGTATCTATTTTTGTTCCAAGTGAATGTCCCTCTCTAGTGTCAGTGTTGAGGATTAAGACTCATTGATTACTGGCCCAGAGAGGGGACGTCACACTTGGCATTAAATAATCTTTAATAAATGTTGGAGAGCTTAGCTGTCAACATTTTCTTATTTTGCAAAAATATCCCAGAGTTTTCCTCATATTTATGCCTTGTCTACTTTAAAATGCTATTTTTTTCTGTTAAATCTCGGACGATTGCATTAGTGAATAATGCCAGCTATTACAGTTGTATACTTCTTAATGCTCAGAAAAAACAAGCTGATGCAAAAATCTGTTATTCTTTCAGAAGAAAACTAGCTGTTGCAAAAATTTGTTATTCTATTAACCTTTTCAGCTAATTTAAATAATAATTAAGAATTGCCCCAGATTTTGAGCCTTTATCCCCATTATTTTCTGCCTTTGCCCCCAATTCTTAAACAAATAAGCTTAGAGCTACAGTGGAGGCATGGCAAATACATTTGATTTATCTGCTGCCTGCCCACTTTCCCTGTGTTACTGCATTACCAAGTCTTGGATTAAAGATACTAAACGAGATATTCACCCCTTCTTTCCAACATGCATCTATATCTTTAACACAGGGTTTGGAATATGAGTTGAAGAAAGGGTGGTTTTTTTCCACAAACTTCCTTTAAGCATAAAATTATCTGAATCAAAAACAGCCAGTGAGACCAATCTCCAACTGAATAATTTCCATCAAATCCCACAGTAAGATTAAAAAAAACATACCTGCTATAGCCAACCCCTAAATCAATCTTAGAGAGTATTTTTACAACTGTATACATTCTCTGCTAGATATCATACTAAGGAAATATAAATATGTATGCTAGGAAATTGTAATAGGAATCTGCTAGGTCACCATATGTACGAAACACTAGGAATCTTTACCAAGTTGAGTACGCTTGACAGCCTCACTAAGCATATCAGACTAAAACTTATTACCGATAACCACACCCTTCTCAGCCTTCTACTAATAAATATCCCTAAACAAATCACATTACACATTTTCCCTTCATATCTTACTGAACATTATCCATCAACATTCACTGTATCTCTAACTCCCTTCAAACACCCACTCAGCATCATTGCCTTCAATTACAGAAAAGAAAAAACAGGAATAAGTACCTGGCTCATGTACATCCTCATCTCTAGACACCTTTTCTCTGTTCTTATATGTTATGCCCAGCATCTTTATTTCCCATTTATAACTAGGAAGAGAAAATGACATAACTGTGAATTGCTTACTAAAGATAGTCTGCCTCCTCTTCTTTTTTTTAATGGAAGAATAATATTTATTATCAAAATAATAGTAAACAACATTGCACCCTCTCTGCAATCACCATGCATTATGCCCTTGACTGTTTTACATAGGGACTGGCCAGCTACTACTTATTTTTAAAATGACAAACAAAACAGAACAAAAGGTAGCAGTCCAACTCTTCATTATACGTCTTTTCACCGACCCATCCTGAGAAATATGTTCCAATCATATTTTATGTTATTAATGTGTTTGCATTGAATTTCCTCCCTTTTACATCAAGCTGTTGTAAATAAGATGCAGTCTACTTTCCTTAGGTTGCTACATCCCATCCACGCCTTCGAGTGCATGAACGTGTCATACATTTGATGCATTCCTATGCCATCCAGTTAGAGGATTAAAACTCATTATTGCATACACAATTAGATTATCATCACGCACTTGTGTTATTTCTTGATTGCTCTGGCAGCTGACTATTTTACAGATAGCCAGCTGACATTTGTACCCTATCAGCTGGCTACCTCCTCAATAAGCCACTGATCCTTTTGTTCATTCCTGTATAATTTACTTCTTTTTGCCTAAACTAGCTTCTGTATCCTCTCAGCTAACACAGCTCTATTATTCCTCTTTAATTTGGGCCTGACATTACATTTTTCAAACTTTTATTAAGTATTTACAACCCACTATTTTCCCTTTGGTTTCCTCACCCATGTTAGCCTCATTATTTTTCTCAACTTCTTCAGCTAGGATCCCTCACCTTCTATCCATTTTTCCTATCTTGTTCTGAATCTGTCCATTTTATCTCCTCTAGCAGTTATCTTATTTGCCTTCTCCCCTTAGAGACTTCCTTTTTTGCCATTATTAGCCCTATTACCTCTTTTTGTTTCTTCAGCAGCCCTCCTCATAGCCTAAAAGGAATACATTTTTAGTTAGTGTGCCTTTTCCTAGCTGCTCCTTAATTAGCAATTGTCTCAGTTCTCCCTGAAGTTATTCCTGTAGCCTACATTCCCAAGAAAATGTGACTCCATGTTCCTGTTCCTTCTTTACACCTCCATTAAATTCCATCTCCATTTGGGGATATTATAACTATTCTCACTGTATTTATACAAGCAGTTCCATGCAAAGTTGATCAATTTTTGCCTGTTCTTTGCAGGATTAGCATGTATATTAGTCTCTCCCATGTTAATTTTAAAAAGGCTCCTATTTCTTGTCTTTTTCTTTCTATTTTCTCCCTATCTGTGACAATCCTCCCATCTTCTTCCCCTCTATTCTTCTGATCTCTACGTCTTGAACTAGTTCTGGAGTATATTCTATTTCATCCCATTCCCTCTCAATGTATTCCATGTACTTCTAATCCCTTCATATTCGCAGTCTAGATTCCTTGCTAGTTCAAACTCATCTAACAGTTCCCTCCAACTCATTATTGTACTATCTACTTGCAGTTAGGCCCAGTATATGGCCCGATTTTCCTTTCTTCCCATCTCCATATTACTGTTTCTATTTGGAATAACTCTTTTATTCTACAGATGCAGATAATACTTATCTTCCATCTCTCACCTCCTTCCTCCTACCATATGTTTTGAAATTAATTTTGCATTTGTCTTACCTATTGTAATTATAAGTTCTCTGGTGATGCCTTTCTTCCCTTTGTCTTCCCCGTCCTAGCATTATCATACATTTCCAGTCATCCCTATAGTCTGTGTCCACCAGTCTTAGTATGTTTATTACGACTTAGGCTCGTACGTTTTATTTCTTCCTTCACACCCCCCGTCCTCCTTCTATTGATTGTGTGATTTTTTCCCCAAGCTACTCTTGTTACTTTCCTTCCTATACAAACTCTTTACTTACCTGCTTCATTCTTTTAAAAGGTCTTCCCCCAGCACTTCCCAAAAAGGCCTGTCCTAAACATGAAAACTGTGGCATTATGCATATATGAAGCACTTTTATCCTCTGATCCATGTCCATTTTTATTATTATCATCCACTTTCCTACATGCTCATTCACTTTCTAGTAAATGCCCTCATATGTGCACCTCCTAGATTCGTCTGGTGCTTCCCTTAATCTCATACGTAGATATGTTATTGCCTTGTTCATCATTCCTCCTAACACAGTCTCCCCATTGTCTTCTCGTTTTCATATATCAAAATTTGATACTTTCTTTTTTTGTTTTGCATCCTTTCTTTCCAAGTGTTCATAAAATACCCACAATCCCTCTAAGCCATCTGTATATCTTGTTAACATGATTAAGATGCCATTTGCATAAACAGAACACTTTTTTCCATATCCTCACTGATAACCTCTGATGTTTGACGTCCTTACTGTCTCTGATAATGGTTCTATACATAGGGCAAACAGGAATGGAGAAAGAGGGCATCCCTGACTAGTTCCTCTTTTGTCAATTTTCCTTGATAGTTTTGCTTTTATTTTCACTTTCACTTTGGCACCTTCATAAATCCCTTTAATCATCGCTATCCTATTCACCTAGGATTCACTTTGATTAGCTGTATCAAACAGGTATGCCATCCAACTTTAACGGCTAAGGAGCCATGCATCACATGTTGCGTCTAAATCCTTGCAGTCTTCGCATAGCTGTTAATCAGCTATGCACTGTGCAATATGCAACTACAAATCCAGCCTAAGAAGAATGCCAAGGTGTACCATTAAATGTCGGAGGGCACCAGAACCACATAAAAGTCAAGAGATGAAAGCTCAGAATGCTATGATTTTACAGCACAAAAGTGATCAAACACGTAAAACTTCTGAAGTTACAATACAAGCAACAATGCTTGGTGATTGTGAAGTGAAAACCAAAAGGCCTTGTCATAAATGCTGACGATGTAGACACTGCTTACGTAAGACATCCCTAGTGGAACTGGCCTGTGAGAGAAGCATTTTACAGGAGGCAGTTAGCTGCCTGATAGGGAAAATGAAATGCCATTTTCAATACACATGGAAATGTTTAACACTCGATGAAAGAATAGTCAATGGAATGACACACTGTTCAATTCAGCAGTTTGCTGCATGCTCAGTGGTAGTTTGTTCTACTAGAGTAAATTTGACCAGGGTACTTCCCTAATCTTTTTCTGATAAGTGCTGTGGGATCTTTTATATCCACCTGAGCTACCACCAACTCAAGCAAACTGGACCTCAGTTTAACATCTCATCCAAATGACAGCATACTCAGGAGTGCATCTATTGATGCACTGTGCTGTAAGCATTTTGAAAATAACTCAACAACCTAGAGTGGGAATAGAACTTACAGACTTCTTCTCTTTCAGCATCAAAGATGAGTGTGCTACCTTTTGAGCTGCTGACACTGACATTGGTTTTTGATCCTTTATTTGTCAAAAGGCGTTCATAATGGTATCCATAGGTTCATAGGTGTATAGTAGACTAACAAACACTAGGGCCCTTATTAGGCTAGTTATGCAAGCCAAGTATGACCCACACATGTGACTTGTATATTGGGTGATTTACTAACTGCCTATGTCCATCACAGGCATAGGCACCAGACCAGGGGTGAACCTCTGATTATCCATCCGTTGGTCCAAGTTGTAAATAGGGATAGGGATGAACTCTGCTTCACAAGGATGGGAAGCCTCTTCCAGAGAATGAGAATTCTCTGAGAAACATATCTATATCTCCAACATGTCCTCTTTATGTCACAAACACAATTTAAGTCTTGTTTAATCTAATAGTTCTGCTGTTGTTTATTTTGCAGATGTACAAAAGTTTCATCAACATAGGATCCAGGGATGCCTTGTATACCTGGCAAAGATCACCACTCAGAAATCCATATCATATCAAGTAAAGAAGCAGGGCTTTGAGGCTATCAGAGTAGGACATTTTGTTTACTCCCTGCATTCTTTTTATAAGGAATCCTTGTGGACAATACAGTGGCTGCATGTGTCTGGTCAGGTACATACCAAAGTGAGACTGATGAGAGCCAAGTGCAGTGGGATGGTCACCTCTCTGGACCTAGATGCCAAGCTCTTGCTTATAAGTTGAGCAACATAGAAGGATTTTCTTACTACCTTGGATACATGCTGGCCGAAGGCTGGGTTACTATCTCTATGAGTTCTCAATTCCCTGATTACTGAATCAACTTTTAACACTGTTTTATTGAAGATGTAGTTACTCAGAGTAGTTGACTTCTGAAAAGGTACTATAATATATTTCTTGGGATTGAGTTTTAAGTTTTAATCCATGCCTTTGACACCAAGCAGTTGTTTGTGTTAGACTTTCCTGTAGGGTGTCCTTGCCTTAAGAACATTCAATGACTGCTCCCAGTTTGCAATCATCTGCAAACTTGGTTAGCCTAAGGCTTTTGACATCGGCTTTGACATCTGAGAAGTTGATATCAAAGAGAAGTGGCCCCAGCACAATGTCAGCCTCTTTTATGGTGGGGGCTGCACTAATTCTAAACTCTTAGACCCTATCAGTGAGCCATCTAGCTATCTAGAGTGTTATAAAGTGGTTTATTCCTAGGTCCACAAGTTTATTGACAATGACAGAGTGAGGTATTGTATCAAATGCTATAGCCAGAACTAGGTAGGCAGTGTGCATCACTTTTCCCTCATCCATTGCCTTAGAGACCTTTCCAAAGAATTCCACCAGATTCAGTAAGCATGACCTGCCTTTGACAAAGCCAAATTGGGATGGACCCAGTGTCTGGAGATCTCATATGTCCTTGCTGATAAATTCAATGATAATTCTTTCCATGGCTTTGCAAATAAGGCTAGTCAGACTAATGGGTATGTAGTTTCCAGAATCTGTTGATGGTCCTGCCTTATTAAAGGGGATGACCATCACTGTCCTCCATTCTTGTGGCACAATATCTGTTTTAAGACTATAGTTAAATAATGACTCCAGGGTTCCTGATAAGTCTTATTGAAGACTGTTTTGGAGGCATTCTGGGATCTTAATGGTGCCCATTGAGGTTGTGTTCTTGGTTTTAGTGAATGCAGCCAGTACATGTTCCCTAGTTATAGCTGGAGAGGTTATGTTTGAGAGTATTTCTTGGGGGATGGCTGTGGGTCAGAGAGAGATAAAGTTGGAAAATAATTTGTCCACTAACAAACTAAACTATATCACCGTAACTGTATCACCAAGCTCAATGAATGTGGCACCATTAATCACCAGTAAAGCACATTGCTGTGTGCTGGTTTTGAGGTTTCTGACATCATTGAAGAAAGCCTTATGATTATCCTTGACCTGGAAGGCTATCTTAACCTCACTGTTGGCATTGCTTGACCAAATTAGCTCTCTTGGTTGACTATTTAGTTTGATGAGAGAGTTTTTATATTTATGGGAATTACCCTTCTTGATTTTTGCCATATTTTTTTCTCTTTTTTTATATCCTGTTGAATTTGGGATGCCAACAGGACAGTTTGCTTCTGGTGTTAGCCTTGGCTTACTTCTAGTAGGCAGAGCAACCTCTATGCAGCCATTGACATGGTTGTACAGAATTTCTGAGAGCAATTCAGCATAAGCTGCTGTGTTTTTGGGCTTTGGAGGGCCATTGAATTTTGACAAACCATCACTTAATAAAAGGTAATTTGCCTTGGAATAGTTCCTGTTACTGGTTTTCATAAGATTATGGAGATGATATTGATTTCAAAGGAGGCAGCTTTATGGTTCGACCTTATATGGTTGAATGAGACACTGGGGGGGGGGGTATCTCTAGTATTTGTGAGCATGTGGTCCAGTATGTTGGAACCTTTAGTGGGAGTATTCACTATTCGTTCATGGGTGTTGCTATGCATGAAGTCCAGGAATCTCAGTGGCTTTAGATTAAAGGCCATGTAGGATTCACAGTCTATAAAAGGGGTAATTAAGTCTCACATGAATGGAGTATTAGATCGGATGGTAAATGTCTCCAGTAGGTCCAAATATGCACGGTGAGCATCTTGGGACATAGAAGGTGACCTATAGCTGCCTAAAATATGGGGGGTATTTTGTGTATGGTGATCTTTATGTGGAGTAACTCCAACATATCATCTTCTTTGACCACTGTAGAGGTATGTCTGTTTCTGATGTATTTCAAGACATCTCCACCTCTAGCCCTTGCTTGTGCAGCTACTACTCTAAAAGTGTGTAAAAAAACTAAAGCTTTGCACTGCCAGGATATTTTCTGCCTTTATAAACCATGTTTCAATAACTGCACAGATGTCTGTATTCTTGAATGTGAGGAGGGCTTAAAGGAGTGTAGTTTTTTTTATTTAGACACCTGTCCTTGAACAGCAATACCTTGAGGTTCAGTTGAGTTGATTTTTGCTATGTTGGTAAGTTCGTCATTTTGGGATTGCGTAAAAAAGGTACTATGGTGGTGGATAAAGTTATAGCCAATATTTGAAAGCCTAGAGGGGAAAAATGCAGATCATCTCTGGCAAAGCAACGTTGTCTGTAAGCCATGTCCTCCAAAGCTGACAAATATCGGATCCCCTTAGAATGACACTAGAAAGGCAGACATTTGGTGAAATCAATCATTTTTGGCACATATTGCGGCATCATCTTCAGTGATGGTAATATGCTGCTCAATGCTAGGCTCATACCAGCTGGAGACACATAGTCTAAAAGCTCTATAATGTTTCTCTTCATATAGTTCAGAGAGGTACATCTCAGGTCATTTTCACGTACATGGACTATAATGGAATACTACTGCTACCTGTGGTGGTGACTTGAGTGCATGCATGATTTGGTGAATCCTGGCTCCAGATTAGCAAATAACAGTTCTCTTCTTCTTGTTCATCCTGGTTAGAGGGCATCAGTATATCTTACAATGGAATCCCCTATGATAAGAGTCCTGGGAAGTATGTTTGCTTACTTTAGAACCTTAGTGTTTGAGGTTCCACTGAGAGTGACAGTATGTGTGGCAACAGATGCTGTTTTTTCTGAGTGCCTTTGGTGAGGTGTAGCTTTGACGATGGGCAGTCTAGACAATTTTTGTTGCTTAGAAAGATTGTTTTTAAGTTCCTCTGCATATGTTAATCTATGTGTGAGTTGTGTGTTATGTAAGGTGGGTGGCTTTGACAATCTGTTATATGTTTGATGTGAGAGTTTAGCCTCCAGTGTCATTGTGTAAGCACACCTGTTGCATACTGTACCTGCTTCTTTAAGGATTAAGTGGTTGTCAGTAAACATGAAATAATTGGTACATTGTTTCAAGATGCACATATCCACCAAGCTGGCTACAGAGAAGTTAGGAAATTGCATATCCATACTGTCCAGTCCTTTGATTGGTGAGCTAAAGGAGGTGGTATATTGAGGTTAGAAGGCTATTAAGGGTGCTTTGTTGGGGCAAAATAATGAGTGTTTTACTGGAGCCCTTTAGCAGGGCCAAACTTGCTGGAATACAACAATTAAATGCCAAACAAATACAAAGTAGCAAATTATACAGCAACACTGTCAGTAAATCACCTTAAAACACAGATTTGGGAATAAGATGTACATCCTGAATTTCACATACTTTATGTGAAAACCGAAGGTGCACAGGTCCATAAATTTTCCACTTCTGCAGAACAGAAAAAAGCAGTAACACAGCTCTGTGCCTTCTTCCACTGTAGCAGCTTTCAAGACATTCCTAATGGAGAAGTCAAACTTGTGAGATTCCATCTATGCATATTACTTCTTATGTGACAAAGGGGAAACACCCAGCACTAGGGAGTATAACGCCGGAGGCCCACTAATTTCAACATATTTATTTTGGTGGTTTATCTATGTTGGATTAAGGTACCCTCCAATGAGTTACACTTTGCTGATTTTTTTTGCATCAGAATGCATAATTTAAAAAATGTTAACAGAAAAATAATCTTTTTTTTCCATAAGACTAGCCCCACTGCATGCCTACTGTGAAGCTTGGCTTCCTATACCACCATTACTTCTATACATCAACTCCATGGTCACACAGGAGAAATGATGGGTACATATTATGTTAACGAACATTTAAAAATTCAAACGTCATATGGTCGACACCATATGATCGAACTTTTAAAAGTTCGAAAGTTTCAATGTAGCTCTCTGTACAGTGTGGAATGAGAAGATTTCTCTTTCCTGCACTGTACTGCAATCTTGGAGTTGGTATATTTAAAGACAGGGGGTGGGGAGGGAAGCCCCCTTTTGGGGGGTGCAGGGGGGCTTGCCCCCCTGCTTAAAACTGTCGGGTAGTTCTTTTCTGTTTATTTTTTTTTTAGCTTTAAAACTTTTAAAAGTTCGATCATATGGGATTGACCATATGACGTTCTAACTTTTAAAGATTCAATAATGTAATAAACACCTGAAAGGATAATAACCCACACACACACACACACACACACACACACACAAACACACACACACACAAACACACACTATAATGAACAGCCAGCTCACACAATAAAAGTTAATAAGATTTCACTAAACTGCAATGAAAAGAAATTAGAATAAATACATATATCACAAGAAAGCATATATACTTGGCAAGGGAAGAAAATATTAAATCACTCACTGTCTCAGCTTTATGGTTCGACCTTATATGGGAGAATGAGACACTGGGGGGGGGGGTATCTCTAGTATTTGTTAGCATGAGGTCAAGTATGTTGGAACCTTTAGTGGGAGTATTCACTATTCGTTCATGGGTGTTTCTATGCATTCATTCTGGGATTGCGTAAAAAAGGTACTATGGTGGTGGGTAAAGTTATAGCCAGTATTTGAAAGCCTAGAGGGGGAAAAATGCAGATCATCCTTGGCAAAGCAACATTGTCTGTAAGCCATGTCCTCCAAAGCTGACAAATATCGGATCCCCTTAGAATGACACATTTGGTGAAATCAATCATTTTGGGCACATATTGTGGCATCATCTTCAGTGATGGCAATATGCTGCTCAGTGCTAGGCTCATACCAGCCTGAGACACATAGTCTAAAAGCTCTATAATGTTTCTCTTCATATAGTCCAGGGAGGTACATCTCAGGTCATTTTCACGTACATGGACTATAATGGAATACTACTGCTACCTGTGGTGGTGACTTGAGTGCATGCATGATTTGGTGAATCCTGGCTCCAGATTAGCAAATAACAGTTCTCTTCTTCTTGTTCATCCTGGTTAGAGGGCATCAGTATATCTTACAATGGAATCCCCTATGATAAGAGTCCTGGGTAGTATGTTTGCTTACTTTAGAACCTTAGTGTTTGAGGTTCCACTGAGAATGACAGTGTGTGTGGCAACAGATGCTGTTTTTTCTGAGTGCCTTTGGTGAGGTGTAGCTTTGACGATGGGCAGTCTAGACAATTTTTGTTGTTTAGAAAGATTGTTTTTAAGTTCCTCCACATATGTTAATCTATGTGTGAGTTGTGTCTTATGTAAGGTGGGTGGCTTTGACAATCTGTTATATGTTTGTATGTGAGAGTTTAGCCTTCAGTGTCATTGTGTAAGCACACCTATTGCATACTGTGCCTGCTTCTTTATGGATTAAGTGGTTGTCAGTAAACATGAAACAATTCGTCCATTGTTTCAAGATGCACATAGCCACCAAGCTGGCTACAGAGAAGTTAGGAAATTGCATATCCATACTGTCCAGTCCTTTGATTGGTGTTTTACTGGAGCCCTTTAGCAGGGCCAAACTTGCTGGTATACAATTAAATACCAAAAAATACAAATTAGCAAATTATACAGCAACACTGTCAGTAAATTACCTTAAAACGCAAATTTGGGGATACCGGTAAGATGTACATCCTGAATTTCACATATTTTATGTGAAAACCGAAGGCACACAGGTCCATAAATTTTCTGCTTTTCATGCAGAACAGAAAAAAGCAGTAACACAGCTCTGTGCATTCTTCCCCTGTAGCTGCTTTCAAAAAGTTCCTTTTAGGGGGTGCAGGGGGACTTGCCCCTGCTTAAAACTGTCAGGTAGTTCTTTTCTGTTTATTTTGTTTTTTTTAGCTTTTCAAACTTTTAAAAGTTCGATCATATGGGATTGACCATATGATGTTCTAACTTTTAAAGATTCAATAATGTAATAAACACCTGAAAGGATAATAACCCCCCCCCACACACACACACACACACAAACACACACTATAATGAACAGCCAGCTCACACAATAAAAGTTAATAAGATTTCACTAAACTGCAATGAAAAGAAACTACAATAAAGAAATATATCACAAGAAAGCATATATACCTGGCAAGGGAAGTAAATATTAAACCACTCACTGTCTCAGACATAAATCTCAGACATAAAATCCTCTAAAATATACATTGGTTTATTTCTCTTTCCTCCCTCTCTCCTTCCCCCACTTCATAAATCTCTCTTTCCACCTCCTGATATTTCAGTCTCAGTGCTAATGCTTTTGTTGCTTTTGAATTCACCTGGAAATATAGTCTTTCCACTGCTATTGTTTTATTCCTCAATTTGTCATCCTCCCATCTTTGCATAATTCTCTTTATCTCTCTTTCTATTTCCCTTCTGTTCTGATTTTCTTCTCTCTTTTCTTTGTGCATTTCCTGTAACTCTTCTTTCAATTCTTTTATTTTTCTCTTTGTTGTTCTTTCCCAATCTGCTTGTTGATGTTGTATCCTTTTTCTTAATATCACATTTACCTTATCCCATTCCTCTGCTGTTTCTTGACTATTTTCATCTCTCACTAATTTTATAGTCTTTGCCAAGTTCTTTTTCTCTCTCATCCACTTATGTATTTTTGAATTTGCCAGTGTCTTTCTAATTCTGAATCCTTCTCTCAATCTATTTTCAGTCTTGTCAAGATGAGAGTGAGGGGTTCAGTATTTACTTCCCTTGCCAAGTGTATATGCTCTCTGGAGATATTATTTTTGTCTATGTTTACCAACTTTTATGCGTTGCAGAATGCTGTATTTTATCTGCTTCCAATTACTTTCCTATCCACTATACCTATTGTCCATCCTCCCCACTGCCTGCAAGAACCCCTTTAGGATTTCCCATCATTAGTAATTCTCCTTCCTCTGGGTTCTCCCTCTACCTCATCCACATACCACTATACCTTCCTGGAAGTGAACAATCTCTCACTCCTGGTATTCCTCTCACTCTCTTTATCACGGCTTTTGGTGGGGGTGTGCCCTACTAACACTGAAATTATTATTCCCTCTAACAGCCCCTTTATGCCTTCCTTTTGTATCTTCCATTCCCCCTTCTATTAGCATGGAACATGCCTTTTCTTAAATATTATGACCCCTCTTTACCTTCTGTTTCCCCAGTGAGGAAGTTGCCTCAACATTATATACCCTTCATGAATCTTTTATGTTCATCAGAATGTAAGTGTGTTTCTTGTAGCATTATAATCTGTGCAATGGTCCTCCTTGCATGGCTACAATCCTCTTTTTTATCTATTTTCTAGACAATTGACATTCCAGGCTTTAATGTCTTTTTTTCAGTTTTCCCTGTCATTTGCCATCTCTTTATTCTTCTTTCACATTTCTCCATGGTCTATATTCACTATTCTCCCTCCTTGTGCTTATTTTTCTTGTTTTGTCTTTTTAATTCCCATTTCTTTGTTTCTAGTGCTATTTTGTCTTCCTTATGCCCCTCCTTTTTGAATGTCTTATCCCTTCTAACTATGTACACATATACATTTTTTTCTTCCATACATCTTCAGAGTTCTGTTCTCTCTGATTGACCAGGTCTGAACCCTGACCTTGTGGTCTGTCATAACTATGACAGAGCATTTTGCATTTAGGATACTCTGCTTGCCCCGCTTCTCTACTGTTTTCTCCTCCTTCTCTTTGGAAACTCCTTATTCATTCTGTTCTTCCATCTTGATATCCACCCCTCCATCCTCAACACCTTTTCACGTTTTTGCACATGGGGTTAGGGTGTCACTTCAACAGTGACAATCATCTAGAGTCAAGCCCTCTGGAAATAGTTCATCTGTACCACACACTCACACACATACACACACACACACACACACACACACACACACACACACACACACACACACACACACACACACACACACACACACACACACACACACACACACACACACACACACACACACACACACACACACACACACACACATACACACACACACACACACACACACACACACACACACACACACACACACACACACACACGCACGCACACACACGCACACACACACACTCATGCCTAGGGCCAGTTTAGACTGTCCAATCCACCTGCTGGATGTCTTTGGAATATGGGAGGAAACTGGACCACCTGGAGGAAACCTGTGTGAACACAGGGAGGACATGCAGACTTGAACCTGCTTCTTATGTACACAAAATACTTTTCTTTTACCCTTACGTAATCAATTCAATGTCTTTTTTGCATTCCTATACTTGTATCTTTTCTTACATCCAGCTCTTTTTGCTCTTGATGTGTATCTTTCCTAAGCCAGATATCATCTTTCTCTTCCACCTGACATTCTCTTTCACTCATTGACTTAACGTTTGGACCGTATTTGCTGTCTGTTTTCCTGATTTCTACTAGTGTTACTCATTTTCTTTTCATTCATCTTAGGCTACTATTCTCTTTCATTTTACCATCTTGTTCTCTGTTGTTTGTCTTCTCCCTGCCTCATGTAACTCTGAGTTCCCTCTCATCACTTTCTTTGTTTTACCTATTCCAGTCTCTTCCTGTGTTTTTGTCTTCCCCATCTTATATCATGACACCTTTTTTCTACCATTTATTCTCTCAGCCTGCTTCATAATAATTTGCTTTATTTTGCCCTTAATATCATAACGTTTACTTAGTTGCACTTATGTCCTTACATATCCCCTTCTGTTTGGTGTCTTGACATGCTCTGGCATATCCCATTAGTTCGTCCATCTACTGATATCTAGTTACAATGTTCAGAAATGCTAGTTATAAACTCCTCCCCTTATCTCTATACCTTATCAGCACTAACCTACCCTACTCTTCTATAGCTTCTCCTTCTTACTCCTCTGCTGAGCACACTCCCTCATCTCCTCTATCCATTTTCCACAGCTATAGCCGTTACTCTTACATCTATCACTATATTCCTCCTACCCCTCTACCTACTTATCCTTCTATACCATATCAATTAACCTATCCTACACTTCAACTATATTCTAAACCACCTTTGACTTTACATTAACCTTACTCTGCCATTCCAAATGGCCTACTCACATAAACCTTTGCTTACATACTTTTTTCTGTCTTGTTTATTATTTATATTTCTAACCTCAACCTATACCCTCACTGCCTATGAGCATTATGTGCTGGCCCATAAAGTGTCCCATCTACAAACTCTCCCAACCTTACTTCCCAACTGCCTCTCTCATTGTAGCATTACCTCTACCTCAGCTTATATGCATCCTAAGTTCCATAGATGTACTCATGTTACTTACCTCCTCAATAGGTTAAGCTCACCCAAACTTAATAAAATCTTAACTTCTTTGATACTATCCAAAAACATTCTAACAGGTGGTGACATTCATCCTAATCCTGGCCCAACACCACTAACAGGTGGAGACATTCATCCTAATCCTGGCCCATCCCCACTAAATGTCAATCTACAAAAACAATTGCATAACAATGCTTCCTCCTCTTCTAGATTAGATAACTCCCTCAGAATAGCACATCTTAATATTCGTAGTATCAACAACAAAATTAGCCAACTGCATGCTCTCCTTCAAGCCCATGCATTTGACATTCTTTGTCTAACAGAAACTTGGCTAAAACCTATTACTCATGACCAAGAAATAATCCCACCTGGATACAATATCCTTAGATGTGACCGCACTTCAAAAAAGGGCGGCGGCATAGCAATCTTGTTCAAATCTGAACTCCTTGTTTCTCCCTGTGATATAGCACTACCCTCAAATACCAATGCTGAGACCCTTACTGTTCAACTCCAAATAAATAGCTGTAAATCAATCTATATAATCTGTTCATATATCCCTCCAGGAAATAATATTACCACCCTAGAAAACATACTTAGTAGCCTATCCACCCACCTTCCTCAAGAAACAATAGTACTAGGAGATTTTAATATAGACTGGACCTTATGCAATTCTTCCAACCCTAAGACCCATATAAATCTATTTGGTTTCACTCAAATAATAAATACCCCACTAGAATCCATAAGCCTAGTACTAAAGAAACTACTCTTGACTGGATACTAATTAATAGTCACCCTGAAACTTACTTGACAGGATCTCTCCCAGATGACATTAGTGACCATATTCTAACCTACATAGTTAAGCAAAAGAAATCTAGCCCCAAAGACAACAATTTTATCACGTATCGATCTAAAAAACACTTCCAATCTGAGAACTTTATCAATGAACTAAAAGCCTGCAATTGGTCATTACTAAAACTACTCAATCTGGATGAAGCTATCTCCTTCTTTAATTCTACATTCCTTCAAGTTCTAAATAGCCATGCTCCCATTCACTCCTCCAGAGTCAGGACCAAAATAGCTCCTTGGCTTACAAAACAAACCAAAGAAAAAATGTTCCTAAAGAACAAAATTTGGGCAAAATGGAGAACCTCCAAATGCCCAGCAGATCACCTCTACATTAAACAGTTAAGAAATGCCGTCAAAAAAGATATAATCTTAGATAAAAATAACTATTATTCCCATCTTCAACATTCAAACTCTAAAAATCCTCAAAAGTTTTGGTCTGGCATTAATAAACTTCTCAAACCAGGCCAGGCTAGAACTCCTTCTCCCAGTTCTATCCCCCATAACAACCCTCTGCAAATAGCAAATGCTTTTAACAACTACTTCATTGAAGCCATTCAAACCCTTACTAAAACACTATCACCCCCTACCCCCACTCCTACACAACATACCAACGATTCTCTGCCCCCCTTTCATTTACAACCAGTACCAACTACCTTTATCTGCAAACTCCTTCAAAAACTTAAACCCTGCACCCCTTCAGCTGACTGTCTCCCAGCAGAATACCTTCAAATTGCTGCTAAAGCCATCCTTTCTATCCTTATAAACAGAACTATCTCAGAAGGTTACATCCCTTCCTTATGGAAAATCTCCCATATAATCCCCTTACACAAAGGAGGTAAATTCACTGATATCTCCAACTACCGTCCAATTGCTTTACTCTCCCCTTTAGCTAAAATCATGGAAAAATTTATCCACCATCAACTACTTCAGCACCTTCTCCACAATAACTTGCTTGCTAATTGCCAACACGGTTTTAGGCCCTTTCATAGCACTACATCTGCCCTGCTAACTTTTACTGACTGTATTAACAAGAATCGAAACAACAACTCTCTCTCATCTGCTCTATTTATCGATCTATCAAAAGCCTTCGACATGGTTAATCATAACCTACTTATCAATGCACTAAAAGCCCAATATCTTGACCAACAAGCAATCCTTTGGTTTAAATCCTATCTTGAAAACAGAAAACAAGCAGTACTCTGGGACAATAAACTATCCCCACCCCTCCCAGTGGACACTGGAGTACCCCAAGGCTCTATCCTAGGACCTCTTCTTTTTTCCATTTTCATTAATGATCTCCACACTGCTTTTCCTCAAACCTCCTGTATACAATATGCTGATGACTCTACGCTTATCTGTACTGCCAAGTCTTCCTCCTCCCTCCAGACCCTTACCCAAACTGTATTTAACAAAGTAGAAAAATGGTTTACCCAACGCTGCCTCCTCCTTAACCCCCCAAAAAAAAACTTTTACTTTTTACTCCCACCCAAAAATCCCCACATATCCACTTTACCATTACCTCTGACAATGGTACTTGTATTTCCCCTGACTCTACTGCTCATCTCCTTGGCATAACTATTGACCATAACCTCAGCTTCGATGTCCATGTTAACAATACTATAAAAACCATCAATAAAAAACTAGGCTCCCTGTATAGAATAAAACCCTTCCTTACCCCACTAGCTAGGAAATCTATTGTCCAGACTCAGCTTACTTCTACCCTGTTCTATGCATCTGCCATTTATACCAATCTATCTAAGCAACTGCTCCAAACTGGAAACTAGCTACAATAATATTACTAGATTTGCCACTGGCTCCCCTTATAGAACCCACCACTGTCTCAACCTTCAACAACTCAGTTGGTTAGAACTACAAAACCAACTACAATACAATCAACTGCTGATTACACAAAAAATTCTGCACCACCCCACCAACACCCCTATCCTATCTAATCTGATCTCCCCATACAAAAATCTTACAACACTACGCTCACCTAATAGGTTACAGATTGCCAACAATATATCTAATAACAAAGCAGGAGATTCACTCTTTTCCAATGTTGTTGGTAGAATCTGGGATAAGCTTACAAATACACTCACTTCTCTCTCATCTACACAACTCTTTAAGAATCACCTCAAACATTACCTAAAAAGACAATGGCTTTGTCCCTGCTCAAAGCCTGATTGAAAAATACTCTTCACTTTTTCTCCCCCCACTCATCTCATGCTTTATAACAAATACCCCACCTTGAGAGTCATTGACTATCAACTACTAACCCCTTCTTACCTGCATTTTGTCCTTCCTAGTCTCTATTTTTCTTTTTCTTACTTATTGGTTTTTATTTTTTCTCTCAAATGAATGTTGATGCTTAATTACTATGTTTAACTGTTGCCTGATTATATTTGAAACCCCTCTATTGAATTAAGACATGTTTATCTCCAAAATCTACTCTAATTCACAAAATTTACTTTCTTTACATATTATGCTGTATAATTTAAGATAGTCATTTTTTCTAAGTTTTTAATGCCTTAATGTATTTGTGCATGGAGCTTTTCTCCCCGGGCCTCTGCTGAAAATGGATATGTATCCAGCTAGACTAGCCCGGTCAACAAATATAAAATAAAATAAATAAATAAAATGTGTTTCTGTACTGTAGGCTGATGGGTCTCTTGTGTCCACCCTCCCCACTGCATATAAGAACCCTTTTATGAAGCCCCAATCTGCCTACCCATGATTGTGGAGCTTATTTTAAACTATTTTCCCATAGCTTCTAATATAACATAATTTTAGTCGCACTATTTTGGGTTTATTCATTTTTAATTCCCTTGAATTGAAAAATAATCTTCCATATTTAGGAAAATGACCTTTGAGATACATATATTGCTTAATGAGAAAAACACAAGAAGCAATCCTTCTTAATTAATGCTTCCCTTTACTGTCTTTTACCTTTATACAGCAAGCAAAGGGCTTACTTACTATTTCTTTTCTCTCACATCTTCAAGAAATTCCTTTACTCTCCACATAAACACATTTATTTTATTTATTTATTTTTATTTATTTTATTTTACATTTGTTAACCGGGAGAGTCCGACTGGATACATGTCCATTTTCAGCGGAGGCCCGGGGAGAAAAGCTCCAAGTACATAACAGACATATGAACATTGTTAATGCAAAAAAAAGGAAGATAGTTGAGTTCTAAATACAATATAAAGATACATCACATCTTGGGAAAAAAAAAAAAACAAAACCATGCACAAACACACGCGCGCACACACACACACGCACACACGCACACACACACACACACACACACACACACACACACACACACACACACACACACACACACACACACACACACACAAATGTCCTTATTGTTATAATTTCACAATTATTGCATGCATTGTCCATATACAAACTTTTCAAGCTTTTATCCCTTATACCTTTGTTTCCTTCCAGTTTACATATAGTCCATTGCAGGGTTGTCTATTTACAGTATCTGCTAATTATGTCTGAGCTACGGCATACCTCTTACTTATGATCTTCTTTTTCCTCCCGTCATTCTCTTATCTGTCTCTTTTTAACTTTTCTGCCTTTTTTGTTGTCCTACTGCTGCTTTCTGCCTTTATTCTTTTATAATTCCCATGTTTTCTGTCAGTTTTTGGGTTTATTTTTTTCATAAATATTGGGAAGAAGCCTCTCCTATGTTCTTCTGATTCTCCTTCTTAGTCTTTTGTTCAGTGCTATCTGTTTCCTTTCTCTGATTTTATTCCAATTCTGTGAAATTTCTTGCTGCAATGGGGTCAGAAAATGTTTTGACCATTCCTTGTAGAAGAGATTTATGAGAAAGTGTTCAAGGGGGTGGCCAGCATTGTCAGCAAAACATGAAGCCTGTGAGATACACAACTAAGTCAACAGTGACAGCAGCTTAGGTAATTAAATGGTAATTAAATGCTGCTGAGGCCATACTGCTGCAACTGCAAACATGACATTCTTTCTATAAAAAGATGTACATCAAGTCATGCCACCACCTGTGTTGATATTTACGAATTATGGCACTTTAGCCCCTTCATTTAAACCTCATTATTCACTTGTTTTGACTGCCCTAGATCAGTTACAAGTGTTTATGTACTCATTTGTATGCAATGTATGCCAAGCTGTGTTTGCTCTTTTACAGCTGAGTAACTTATCCCCAGGATTTAATAAAGTTTGTGTAAGCACAGTGTAGAGCCTACATGGAATGTATCCATGTACACAGCCATGATTCCCCCTTAGCAGTGTGCCATGCACATTAATGATGGACCGGTGCTGAGGGAGAGATGAGAAACATGGATATTGAATCAGTGTAGGTAGAGGGGTAGCGGCTGATCATGGCTGCAAATGAGTGTAAGGCTCCCTACAATGCTCTGCGCCACTGTTGCAATAATGAGTTATGATTTTTGTAATTAACTTTTTTTTTACTGCCTGTTTGCATGCTGCAGAGCACAGCAATGCCAAACTATGTTCACATCTAGACAGCTAACACCTGACAGACATCTATAAATAGAAACAGGATGTAGTTAACTATCATAATAATGTTTTTTATTCTTATTCTTTCTTTATTTTTTTTTGTTTGTGAGGCACGCACAGCAGAGCTGAGCAGAGCTCATACATATATGCCCGACACCTGCCAGACATTTAAAAAACAGAAACTGAATATAATTAATTAATTAATTATAGTTGTGCTTAAGCATGTTTGCATGCTGTGGTGCTGAGCAATATTAACAGGTAGTCTAGTAGTATATGTGAAGGTATACTAGTTTTGTAAATATCTAACTAGCTACATGGATAGAGTTATGATCTTATGTGTAGTAGATCCTGGGCTCAAGTCCATAACAGGAAGAATATGACTGTACATGAATGTAATATTTTTGTTTAATTTTATTAAACTATTGTGAATTTTTGCACTGCTGTGCTCTGCTAAGCACTGCTTATTCATGCTAAGCAGTGCATAAACATGCTAACAGCTACCAATGTTTGCAAGGTGCTAAGCCTTGCTAAAAACCATGGTAATGTGAGTGTTCACCCTATTTGGCTTCACTTAGCTGGTTTGCATGCTGCTAAGTGATGCAGCACTTTATTGAATTTTGCTGAATGATGTGTAACGGCAGGAAAACAGTCTATATTGAGCCCAATAGGTGGGAATCCTGCATCATTGGAGTTCAATCTGCTGTTGGTATGGCTGGTGGTGCTGGCAAAGATATGCTCTTTAGGGAGCAAAGGTAGAGCACTCAAGAGTCCAGGGTCATTGTCAGGCTCCTTCTTAAAAAAACAGCAACCCTGGCTGATGGAGGCTGGATTTCAGGGCTCAGACTGTAAAGCAGAAGCCTGGGACCATTTGGCCAGGGAACTCACCAGTGTTACTGGTGTCCCCCACACAGGTGATTGGTGTCATCACCACCATGATGACCTGAAAAGGAGAAAGAGGGAAACCCTGGACACCTGGGTCCAAGAGGCGAGAGGAGGGAATTCCCCACAAATGTGTAAGCAATTTTACCTCTGTTTTACCAATATGCAAGTTGAATGTCTGCAAAACTGGTGTGCATATTAGTGTGCTTCTCTCCTTACAGCTGCAGCTGAGAGGGCTCGCAATGTCGAATCCCATGCAGTGCAATAAATGGGCAATTACAGCTGTAGAGCTTTAGTGCAACAAGTGAACAATAAGAAGTGTATCTTAATAAAAGAATAATAATACCAATAACAGTAAGCAAAATGTTGTTCATCAGGATTGTGTTGTCACAACCATTGCAGTAGAGCTATATGCATTAATTGTCTATGGTAAGGTTGCTGCAGTCATGTGTAACACTGTAATTGTTTTAGCCAGCAAATCTAATGGCCTGAAAACTGTATTGCTTAACTCATAGCACTGTTCACGGCTGTCTTCAGGCCAGTATTGGTCACATACTGCTCTCTCAATATAAGACAGCCATATATGGGTGAGGCAGACCAGTCCATGGGCAGATATTGTGTGTAGATTTTACAAATATTTCAAACCAATAACAATAAAATATGGTCACTAGCAGTGTTGATTCTAAAATACAGCTTTTTTAATGTATACAGTATGGCTGTATTCCATGCATGTGTGTTCTACTGTCACTACAGTCTAATATAACACTGTATTAGAATACCAGATGAATGTCCTGTACCTTCTATTGCTCAATTCATAGTATAGTTCCAAATGATCTCCAGGCAAGTATCAGTCATTCAATAGCAGTGGCTCAGTAGCTCAGTCTGTTAAATTCTTTGCATGCAAAACATTTTGCCACACATAGTTCTAGGTTAGAATCCAGTGGTATATAGCACTAAAGTATCAGTATCAATCACATAATCCTCACATTGTCTCTCTCACCAGCAACACAACAAATATATTGGCGAGGCAGCCCATATTTTGAGTAGGTATTGTGTTTAGATTTCAAAGAATGTTAACATCAATACCAAGAATGCATTCATCAGCATTGTTGAATCATAAATAAAGCTGTGTAATCCCAGTATGGCTGTATCCCTTGTATGTCCGTACTACATTGCTGCAGTCAATTAATGCAGTATTTGCAGACATCCCCTGCAGTCACAGCTATTGGCTTCTACTCCAATGCCTGCCAGCTTAGGCATGACTGCTCTCTAGTTTACTTATTGTACACAAACATGCCTCTCAAATGTCATGCTTTCTCATAATATACTTAAAACCATGTAATCTGTCTGTCACATGATTAGCAGATAAAGTATTACCTGGAGTACAATGTATTACCAAATCAATTTACAGAACACCTGGGTTATATAAGTCCACATTATGTGAAACTGTTCTGTGTAGTGATGTACTTGCATTTTTTATTGATTGCTCCATACTGACCCATGCTAACAGCTTGAGAGGTATGTATGTGCTACATCAGCTAAAGGACAATTGTTGTCACTGTATGCAAAGCTGACACTACATACCTGTAGAGTATATATTTCAGTGTTCTCAGAGATATAATGTGTAATATCAATAATGGAATGTTTTTCTCTCTCTCCCCACCCCTTATCTTCATTTATTTATAATGTTATTTATTATTATGATTAAATATTAACATATTTTAGAGGACTGGGATATTATTCCAGAGTGAAGGGAGCCTCTGGGTTTATCCTCTGTTCCTTCCTATGTCCTATTTTGCTCAGTGTGCTGATTCAATTGTCTCGGTGTAGCTTGAGATTTGGGATATTTTCTGAGGGTGCCCAGGCTCCATATCCGGGGCACAGCAGGTGGACTTATGCTTCAGGCACACATTGCCTCTTGACCAGTGGGTATGAGAATTCTAGAGGCTGGAATTTCTTTAACTTGAAGATATGGCATCTCTGTTCTTCCTGTTGATGTCTTTGTTGTTGAAGGTTTGGGGTCGGTGTCTCTAGTTGCTCAAAGATGGTAAGTACATCCCCAAAGGCATTGTACTATGGGCCTGGCCTGAGATGAGATGTGAGTAGATGACGATGACTGCCTCTGATCAGGATGTAGGTCCTTCATGATTATTCTTTTAATCACACTTTGGCTCTTTTTCTCTTGGCCGTCCCCCACATGAGAATCTTGCTATCCCTTTGGTTGGTCCAGGTCCCCTAATTGCTAATTCATTACAGAATGTTACATAATGGATTATTTAATTTGTGATTTGTTGTTTGCACTTTGGATGTTTAGCCACTTTTGGCGTTTCTTGAGAGGCCATGGCTCTAGCACAGTTGTGTTGTTTCTATGAGGCCTTTTGTTAGGAGTTTTGTCTCATGGAGAGTCTCGATCATAACAGTTTGCAGTCATCTGCGTACCTCAGTCACCACAGTCCCTCCCACCCTGCCTGTCCCTCCAGTATATACCGAACAAGAGGTCCCAGGACTGAGCAGGAAGGAGCTTCACTTGTAACTGGTTTGGACATGGACATGGCTCCATTCTAACCATGTGAGTTCTGTCCCTCCTTGAGCCGACAAACAATTTGTCCTTGAGTGCATTTTAAATTTATATTTAAGCTGGTATAATTATCTATGGAAGCATGTGACCGGCTTATCAGCTGGCTCCAGGGCATTGTGGAGGACCTTTTCCTCATCAACCTTCAGAACTCAATGGCCTTGGTGACTGGGCTCAAAGAGTAACCAGGTTTTCTTAGCAGATCAACCCTGCCCATAAGGAAGGCAAACTGGGTAGGATCAGTGTCTGTAGTATGCCCCAATCCTTATTTATGAGGTGGCTTTTGATTACTTTCCATAGCTTGCAGACCAATATAGCTTTGCTTATGGGGTGAGTACCAGGATCCATTGAGGCACCACCCAGCACATTGGTGTGGCTGTGCTTGTACGCCACTCTTTAGATTGAATCCTGTAGTAGGGCGATATCCTGGCAGTAGTTTATGTTTTCATCTTAGTTCCTCTGTTGGGTTCATGTAGGGCGCAGCCGGGACTTTCTGGATCCATTGATGCTTGCTTTGGAGAGGGGATGCTGTACCACTCTGGGAGAGAGGGAGATGTCAGCTGGACGCTCTGCTGGGTTAGAGGTTTGCCTTTTGGGGGGGAAGGGAGAGGTTAAGTGTGGGCTAGGATGTTTGGGATGTGTGTGGGTCTGTGGAGTTGTTGTATTGTTGTCATGTCTGTGGGTTCTGTGCATATCTGGGAATTCCACCCAGGTTCCCTATTAAAGAAAGAGAAACCACCCAGATTCCTAGTCCTGTCCTGTGCAATTTTCTCTCGAAGCTGGCCTTATTTGATTTTTTTCTGCTAATTTTTTTTTAGAATATTGATTCCAGATACCTTCCCTTTTGGGATCAGATATCATATAGTTCCTTCTCTTCTTTTATTTTATCATGTAGTATCTTCCTGGATTCCTAGGGATGCCTAACTTTGGAGGATTGGGTCTTGGTTTTATTTGGGATTGCATGATCCATGTCTTGGTTTCCTTGTTGTGTGAGCAGAGAATGTATTTTCTTCAGCAGTTCATAGATGTTGAAGGATTCCACCTTGTTTTTGTTTTGTGTGATTTTACTTTAGAAGTTGTTTTCACTGTGGTTTTGGGTGGGGAGGGCTGGGGTGGGATGTCTATGGGGGCTGGTGAGATTATATGGATATCTGATAGATTAGTTTTATGGTCACTTCTGGTCTGGGAGGGAGAGGTCCCATGTTGGGTGTGATCGGTCCATATGTTTGATGATCTTGTGGGAGTGGCAACAAGTTGAGTGCAAGCATTTGCATTGTTAGAATTCTCAGGAGTTTCCAGGCTAGGAGTACCGTTTTGTTAGTAGGTGTTGGTCTATGAAGTAAGTAGTTGAAAATGCCCAATTGAATGGTGTTTGCCCAACATACAGGCTTTCAGAGTGTTCTTTTTTTATTCGAGTGTTGAAAGGTTCCTTGGGTGGGGTGGTCTGTAGTGGGTGGTAGGTAAAGTTGCAGTTTATTTACTGGCAGTTGGTTCCACATAGTCTTGTTGCTGATGATAGTCTGCTGATGCTCTCTGATGTGCCGTGAACCTGAGGAATATATTGACTTTGATCCTTTGTGGTTCAGTCAAGTTCAAGGGCCGTTCAGTTGGAGGGAGGTATAGCCTGGTAGTACTGGGGTGGGGTCTTACTGGGGGCCTCTCAGGAGTTTTGAACCAGGTTTATCCAATTTCACCCTGCAATGTTCTGAGGTTTGATGCGTGCATCTTGAGGTTAGACTTCTGGTGCTTAGTAGCATTACTCAGTTTTCTTATCCTAGTTTCTTATCCCTTGTGATACCTGTGTCTTTGGCCCTGCCTAAAAAAGCAAAAATGGGGGATGCAAGAGCCTTTGCCAATATCCAAAAGCCCAGGAGTGACAGGTGCAAGCTGTCCCTAGCCAGTTGTTTAACTATATTTTGGAAAAATGTGTTTTATTACTGTTATATTTTATTATGATTTAATAATAACATATTTTGTTAAACTAACTAAATTTTGGAAAATGTGGTTGATTATCCTTATATTTTATTATGATGCAATATTAATATATTTGTTAAACTAACTGTTTTAATGGCTCTATGGTTTACTTTGTACTGGCATGCTGTTACCATACTGACTGTTACATTACTCAACGCTGTGTTTCACATAATATACATTCATTTGTATATGGATGAATAAATACGATGTTCAGTTATGTTAATACAAGTAATGGTTTGGTTATTACTAACCATAACCATAATGTAATGCTATACCTCATTTACTATAGCATGTCAAGGTAGGCTGATCCCCTACCTTGCTTCAACTTGCCATGGCACCAGGTCCCAGCACCTCTGGGACCCAGACCAGTGGTGCCCCTACTGCTGCCCTTACACTACCTGCAGTGTCAGGTAGTACCATCCCAGGGGACGGGGCCTGGCCCCCTCTCTGGAAGCAATGGCAGAGTTGATGTTTTCAACCATGAGGAGCTGTCAGTCTTGGAGCGCAGGATAGTCCACTGTGGCTATGCCTGCCACCTGTGCCAAATTGAGGTCCTGCTGGCCACCCTGGTGAGGCAGCCTCATCCTGGTGCCCAGCCTGCCTACACCCTTTACTTTTACTTTTTATTTTTTTATTGTTCATTTTGAACAGTTTGAATTTTCAATTGTTTGATCATTAAAGGTTGACCTTTACTGATTTGAACTATTGAAAATTCGATGTTCCAATAGGAACCCTTCTACAAAACCCTCCCTATCCAAGGTGTTCACTCCCCCATGTGTCACACACTGCCCCCTGACTACTGTCTTGTCTATTTGCAAATGCATCCTCACCTACCCAACTTACCTCCCCTACATTTACCTATGTTCCTGCCCCACCACTCCACTCACATCTTAAAAAAAAAAAAAAAAAAGGGGGGGGCAACTGTCCCAAAAAAATATCCACTAAACACATGTAACTCAGTCCAATTTGCTTGACAACACAGTTATGTTGTCCTCACCCCTCTCTCTGGGGTTTGAGAATCCAAATCCGTTTACAAATCTGTCAAAGTACACAGTTGTTGCTGTACAAGTAATGGATAGCTATGGTTCTTTCCTACACCCTTCCTACACATCCCTCACTGTCTTTCACTATTTCCCCCCACTTACCCCCATTTCACCACTTTCCTATCTCTCCTTTTTACTTTTCTTTATATTTTTTAGCGTGGCTGTACATGACGTGCCGGTTTGTGCAGCTTCATTAGCTCCGCTAAATAGAGCTATAATGAATATATGCATTTCTAACATTGCAAGACACATGTACAAATTAAACACATCTAACATGTTTCAAATCCAAGCCCATCACACCTGCAGCACACTGCATTAACCTGCCATACCACACAACTCTTAATTGACTGGTGGTTTATACAAAACATAGTAGTTGCCAATTACAGTCATTAGGCATGTTTCAGTGGAGCTGTACTCTGCACTGCACCACACAAATGTTAATAAAAAGTCATGGAATAAATGTGAGTGTATCTTGGACTCTGGTGCAACAGTACAACAGTACACATGATAATGGATGTAACTGAGGTCTCTGAAACCAGGAAAATGTGCCTTTTTATCAGCAACATGTAGAACTTCACCTGCTAAGGTAATCATGGCAAAATACATATTCAGTTGGGACTCTGGTGCAGAAATACATCAATATAAAGCCATGCACATACTGACGGATGTAGAAAATTATGTCACAGAGCCTGTGTGTGTACATATATCTTGCAAATACATCCACTGTAGCAGTGACTCATTAACTCAGTCTGTTAAATGCCTTGCAAGTAGTACATTTTGCCACACACAGTCCTGGGTTCAAAAATGTGTTACATTTCAATTACATTATTGTGGAGACAGCAATTAAAGAATGACTCATGTACTCATTATCCACACAAGGCATTGTAAATTAAATAATTGCTTTTCACTGCTGGAAGTCACAGGCCTGCATGTAGAGACACACATCACATATAGCATTTCTATATGTCACCTAGTACTCTGTTATTGACACAGTTGCCTAACATATGTTCCTTAAACACATGCCATAATTGGAGTGCAATGGGTACTCTCACCCTGGCTCTGCCTATACAACAAGGCTGATATAGCTGACACAGATTCACCTACAGCTTGTTGTCCTCAAAAGTGTTCACACTCTGCCTATGTCTATTACCTGCAGCAGCGGCTGCAAGCCTATGGTACACTCAGCTCTATGTAAAGGTTTCTGCTACAGACCTAGCCTCTGTGATGATATACTCTATTCACCCCAGTAATGTCCATGTCAACAGCTAGGAAAGAGGCCCTGTTCTACATGAAGGCCTTATATATTGCACAGTGGTTACATGGCATTGGCTAATGATAGTGTCCCTCAGCTGTTTTGGCTCCAGTTAGCATATCAGAGTCACAGATTAGTTTATAGGCAATTACCTGCTAATGGGAAATGTTAAAATGCAAGCAGCTGGCTATGGGCACACATTCTGTATGAGACTTTCCTCAAATAGAGCATACTTTTGTGAAACAGTACTAGTAGCACATTTCAACAGAGGTCTACTGCACTCCACCAGGTGTATAACTGTTTTTTGTGTATAACAGGATGCAGATGGGAATATAGAGGTATGGGGAATAGGGAGTACAGCAGTAAGCCTGTCTTAGACCTGTGGTAATGACATGTCATTGATACTCTCCTGTCTTACACATACAGGGGATGTACAATATATCAGGGTTGCATTGTCTCTTGTCAATGTGGCACACTGGTGTTGTTAGACTGTCCCAATACAGTGGTCATAATAGCACACTGCTGTTTGTCTGGCACTGGTCTTATGACATATTATTAGGTGGCTGGCCTTAGGAGACTCTCCACAGTGGACCAGAGTGTTGGGTGTATGATCATACAGCAGAATTTCTCATGCCGCACAGGGAACTACCTCAGTAATGATACTATATCGGTTGTATCCACATACGTAGAATGTTGTCACACTGTGGGGTATGACATATGTGAGCAAGCAGTGGATAGTGCTGGCTATTTTTTTCTTGCTGTATCTGTACATACTCAACATCCATGTATTTGATCCTGTAACGTGTTTCCCTTTTGGTGTGTTTCAGGACTAATGTATCATAGATGACATACCCCCTTCTCAGATGTGGAGAATGAACTAATACTTCAAGGACTATGGCAGCATCATCACATCCTCCTATCCAGGAGGAGGTGCAACAAGGAACAGTGGGCTGCATTGTGGGCAGAGCTTGTCCAGGATGTGAATGAAACTGGCCTCCAGGACAGGAAATATGAGCATATTCAACACTGCACTACATACATGGTAAATGCTGCATGATGAAGGGCAGCTGATGTAGCCAGGGATCGTGCCATTACTGGTGGAGGGCCTGCAATGGAATAACCACTCACGGCCACTGAGGAATTCCTGGCAAACCTAGGAACACATGACAGCTCCCAGGCATCCATCACACTATACAACATGGAGCTGGGTGCCACTATTTCCACAGCAGAGGAGTATGCACTTAAGCTTACTGTGATCATCACTGTAATACTGTAGCAATCATTCTGCCAAGCTGTACATACCTTTACATGGGTGTAAGGTCTATGTCCTGTGGGAGGTTTAGCTCAGTTGTACACTCATACTCAGAATATCAGCAATACATCAAGTGACACAGTAGCTACTGTACATGTAAGATATATGCAGGTATTACCTTGTTGCACTGCAACTTGCAGTAGTACTGAAATTAACTCACCCTCACCTTTTTACAAATTTGTCAGGAGTTATCCAAGGCCATGGTCCTCCTGGTAAGCTTGATACTGTTTTGTTATAGAACATATATATGCTATTAAGGGTAAGGTCCAGGATAATTCCCTATGTACAAGTAATGTTGTGTGTAACCAGAGTAGAATATTTGTATGTTCGAGTCTGGAACAGTTAACTAAGTTTCCTAGAGTAGGTAATTACAGGAGTGTAGTTCAATGAGGAGAAACACTTTTGCAGTTATTGTTCAGAGCGAATAAGCCTCCTGGTGTACATGAGGCAATTAATCCAACATGCCTTGTAAAAAACGAAAGGTGGATTGTACATAGCTTAGGCATTGAAACTTGTATTTGTATATATTTGTTAAGATAGATGTACTGGGCTTTATGTGTTGTTTTATCTGGTTTAGTTTCATATCGCATACCTAAATAGTAGATTGTACTGGCCAAGTGTCACGTGATGTACCTGACATGCTTGTTATACAGGCTTTGAGTTGAATGTGTATTTTGTTGTAAGGAAGTCTGTTGTGCATGAAAGCAGAGAAGAGAAAATGTGACAGTGGTAATGCAGTTGTGAATCCTCATTATTATGACTCTTTGTGGATTTTCTATACATAGTGCAGGTAGTAATGTATTTCTTTTGTCGTGGTTTCTACAGGTGAACGGAGGGGTTGGGGTCTCTCCCCCTTCACAACCTAATGTCAGTGTCTCTTCAGACTCTGATGATGATGGTGGCCACAGTGAGGCACAGATGGGGATGCCAGGGGCTTGACATCCCTATTCTGCCCACCATTGTCACTGCACACAGTCAGTATGCCCACACATACCCAGTCTCCACAGGCCTCAAATACGGGACAGTCAGAGGGTGGAGACATTCAATAGTCCAGTGAGGCAACCATGGCTTCAGTGAGTGTAGACAGTAGCCATAGCTAGAGAGCTGGCAAGGTCCCACACAGGTGGATTGACAGAGGTGCTTATAGGAGGACTTCTGTCCGTCTACCACCTGTTGCAAGATTTACATCATGGGTCACTCACTGCATGTCTCGGGCCATCATGGAGGTATAAACATGTTCTGAATGGAACACCATACATGTGCTTAAGGTTATGGATGCAGCACAGTCTGATATCTGTGACTGCCTCCACCCAATTGGGGACACCCTGGTTGGTTCACTGATGCAGAGGACAGATGGTGGACCACACATTGTCTATTCTGGAATGTGTGGCTGGAATTGGGTGGTGGACCCGTGGACGTAGGTCATCAACATTATCGGCTGATAGTCCACACGGCCATACACAGTTATGCTCCTGTAGTGGCAGTACATTCAGCACTACAGAGGGGAGTGTGCTGTCCACACCATCATGTGGCAGGAGATGCACACTTGGACCTGGGTGGTCCCGTGGGGGACATGTTCCCACCAGACAGCAGTCATCATCAGGTACTAGCACTGCATCTGATCTTGGACATGGCGGTGCCAGCGCAATTCCTAGCCAAGCCAGTTCTCATGATCAGGACTGGACACGATGAACTGACAACTCTACTGTGTATGGTCCTCAGCTTTCCAACATATACACGTGTAAGACTAGCACTGAGCTTGACTGTGTACACACACTCACACACCACTGTCACATGCAGGTCACCTACAGACACACACGGCACCTTTCCATGGTCCATCTAACCTGCTTCCCTTCCTGACTCACACATGCTGTCAACCATGTGGGCCATCCTAGGCCTCCAGCACCCCCACACATCAAGTGATGATACCTGTACCACATACCTGTTGTCCTTCCCATTGATGTAGGGGAATGAAGCTATGTGTCTGATGCACAGGGTGACTATATTACATGACATGTATTTTTGTAATGTAATATTGTTTTGAATGTCACTCTTAGTAGTCACCAACATACACTGTATGCTGGCATGTGTCCTGAGTATGCAACATACTTTTGTGGACCTTATGTTGTATGATCTTCTACAAGCATACCTCTCAATCTCTTAAAGCAAAAAATCTGAACAAAGGCTAAAATGATGTGGGGACAAATGGGGAAAGATTTTAAATATTGCTCTTACAAACTTAGAAAGTTGTTAGAATAATACGTTTTGCATTAACACTAATTTTCTGGAGGATGTGGAGCCTTAAACTCAAATGTTTGTCATTATTTCATGACTTCAATCCTCAGCTATTTGTAGAAAATACAGATTTTAGGAGGAACACACCATAAATATGAGGCAAAAACCTGGACATTCTGTGAAAATCTGTACAGTTGAGAGGTATGTGTACTGGTGGTATTGTTACACAATGACAGGTACGTCATGGACTTGTGTATGTTTCTATTGCAGGAGTCTGAGGGGATAACATATTGACACATATCAGCAATGAAGCAGCATAGCATGGCATGGCAGCACAGCAGAAATATGACTTCAGCAAGGTACAGCAGTATATGTGCATGGCTCCATAGGTCCACATCTGTATGACAGCCTACCAAGGACAAAGGCAGCAGTCTGTGCACTCATGCATTCATAATTTGTGATAGGATCTGCCACAGGTTAAGGAGTGACCTTGCTGGAATGCATATGCTGTCTATCTGTAGGGAGCATAGTAGATGGGTGACTCACTGTAAAGACATCAACCTACTATATGATTTAAGCATTACATGTTTATGGAAAACATTTGTCTAGCAGACATAAACACACCCTTGAAACAGACACTGCCTAATGGTACACAGTACTTATTGCATGCGCCACAGCTTATGTCTGATACTACATTGTCAGATGGTAGTTCCCCCTTGTAGAAGAGGGGGTGTTTGTAAGCCAGTAACAAGTTATGTGCCCAAAAAGTGCATAGTCATTGCTGCTGAATAGCCTATGAGGGCACAACCTTTCATTTGGAGATGTGTGTGTGTGTGTGTGTGTGTGTGTGTGTGTGTGTGTGTGTGTGTGTGTCTATATATATATATATATATATATATATATATATATATATATATATATATATATATATATATATATATAGATAGACACACACATGCACAAAGTAGTGCATGCCAACCTGACCAAGGAAGTAATGATTTCAGCCTTGGTTGCAGCCTCAGCTCTGACCAGCCATTTGAAGAATATCTAGTTTGGTGTTGATGATGTGCAGCCTGTTGAGATGGGAGAGTCCACATTTTCTTGAGGGGACCTGAGAATCTGTCTGGAGTTGGAGAGACTGTGCCTGGAGGCCAAACGTCTAGAGACTGAGGAGAGACTGCATGTGGAAGCACAATGACTGGATGCTGAGGAAAGGGAGAAACAGCACCAATATGGACTGTAAGCCAAAACATGGGAGGCTGAGGAGAATGTGATGTCTGGAGGCTGAGGCTGAGGAGAAATAGTGCCAATATGAAGAGAGACTGAGATGTTTCAAGGCTGAGACAAACAATAGACAACACCAGTGTGAAATGGAGCTTCAAACCCTTCAACAGGGTCATGGAGGTAATGTGGAAAGGAATAACTGGTTCCCCAAAGCTGTAAAGGTCAGTAAATGTTTTCCTCAGTACAGAGATGGGGGGTGACTTTGATCATTTTATCCATACTTTTGAGATGATATTTTGACAAAATTATGCTGACCATGAGCTCTGGGTTGGGCTTGTATCTCTCTTACTCCATAGTGATGGTGTTCAGGCTGTAGCAAAGTTAATGATGAAGATTGAATTATGATAAAATGAAATGCTGTTTGCTTGACTGTTTTTAAATAATACCTGAAGCTTATAGAAAAAAGTTTCATGAACACAGACCAAGGCAGATGAAAGTGTGCATGATTATATTGCTGACTTAAGTGCTTACTATCACAGATGGGTGAGTAGATGTTAGGTCACCACTTTTAAGGGACTGGCAGAATTTTTGGTGTGGGAACAAGCCCTCAGTACTTTGCCTGATGACATGAGAGTCTGGTTAACTGACTGAGAGTACAACTCTGCAGAGGAGTTTGGGAGAAAAGGGGATTTCTACTTGGCAGGCAGAGCACCACTACATAAGAGAAGGATACCCAGTGCTGTACATGGACTTAAGGGAACCCATGGGGGCAGTCTAAACCACTCCAACAGAGTACACCAGTAATGGGGGAAACTACTAACCCAAGTGCATGGTTAGGGATTAGATGTTTCAAGTATAACCAGAGGGGACACATAGCAGCCAAATGTTCATTGAGGCAAGGTGAGAAACAGAAGGTGAGGGAGAGAGCAAGTGGTGATGACAAAATGTCACTGGTAAGTTGTTTAGAAAAAACTGGGGTTCCAAATTACCACCAAAATTTATATCCGATCTTAGTAGATGGTAAACAGGTAACTGCTAAGAGGGTCATAGCTTCTGATATAACCATTGTGAGGCCTGCAGTAGTTACAGAAGAGTAGTACTTGCATGGGAAGTCCACTCTAATCAGAGAGATGGGAGGGTGGAAGAGGAAGAAAGCAAGTAGATATGTCTGAGAATATTCCTGCAAATGTCCTGATAGGGAATGACTTTGATGATGCAGAACCTTGTGTACATGCAGTGACATGCAGTCAGGCTTGGAGAAAGTGACATAGGTCCAGTAGTCTGGGAGAGACCCAGAAAGAAAATTGCTTAGAGATATTAATGACTTTAATTCTGGTCATATTTTTTCATGGCCCAAAGGTTCAAAAATAATAACTTGAGTAATCCAATGAGGAAGGGTGCAATGCATGAATTGGATACATTTACTCAGGGAAATGAATGTTTGACCAATCAGCAATCTGTAATAAATGGAATGTCCAATGGTGCTGTTGGGCGGACAGTTGATCAAAGTGCCTCTATGATATCATCTCAGACTGTGCATGATACCAATGTGGATATGAGTATTCAAACAGTGAATGAGTCAGCGAGTCAGCAGGTGAGTTCTAGTAGCTTAGCTAATCAAGCAGCTCCATCAGGAACAATAATTCCAATAGCTGCTAGTACTTCTTATAAATCTACAAATACCACTTCTGCTTTACAAAATGGAGAGGTGTTTTCCAAGTTTGCAAAACTCGTGATGATAAAACTACCATTGAAAGAAGAAGTGCAGAAGCAGCAGCATTCACAAAGAAGGTCTCAACAACATATGGATTCAAATGGAATGAAAAGGAAGAATGAGAGCCCATTACCTCACAGCAAACAAGGACGAAAATATTGAGAAGTAAGTGTACTAATGCTTTGGTGAACTTATCGGACTATAATGTAACAGAAGCTGATATTAATTTGTTTGAGAAAGTTTTACAATTTATACCCACTAAATCAGATACCATTGTTGATACACTAACAGATTTACAGACATTTATTAGGAATGTGAGTTTAAAGCTTATTTTTAATGACAACAAATGAGCACACTAATATATGTAAGAAATCAAGTGTGTTTATTCCTAACAATTGTCCAATATTAAATGCATTTATGAATGTATGTGAACAAGATTTGCATTCAGTATACGATGGTAAGACGGATAAAGTTAAAAAGACGTTTAATTTATCTTATGATTAATATAAGGCAGTTTCTGAATTAAGTTGCGAAAATAGCATAGTTGTTAAACAAGCAGATAAAGGTGGTGCTATTGTCCTTTTTAATAAACCTAAATATACTGCTTTAATGAATGAACTTTTGTTAGATGCAACAACTTTTAAGTTGATTAGTTTTCTTGAAGTTAAGAAATTTATTGTTGATATTAATATGTTTATTTATGATCTCCAACTTCAGGGCGATATTTCTCTTGAACTTTTTAATTAGTTTACAGTATCCTGTCCAGTCATACCAATAATTTATGGAATTCTGAAGCTACATAATTCTGTAACCAAACCTCCAATGAGCCCTATTGTCTCAGAGAGAGGATGGGTAACCAAACTCTTGTCCATCTATTTACAAAGTGTTTTAAGTAAATATTTATCATTATGCCCTAGCTATATAAAGGATACTGGTGACTTTCTGGCCAAATTATATATGTGGTATAAGAATAGAAAGGTGAACGATTATATAATGGTCACAATTGACATCGAGTCTCTCTTTACTGTGATCCCCTATGAATATCGTACAAACTATATATGTGAATTTTTATGTAGTAATACAGATATGGATGGTAGAGCAATAGAAAATATATGTAGTTTATTTGAAATGATTCTAACTAGGAACGTTTTTTCTGTTCAATGGGCAACCATTCTTACAAAGAGCAGGTGAGGCCATGGGGACGTCCATGGCTAATACCTATGCTAATATTGTCTTAAATCAGTGGGAATGTGAATATGTCAATTGTGCTTCTAACCCTTATAGAGATAATGTTATATTTTATCAATGTTTTGTTGAGGATTGTTTTATTATATGGAAAGGAAGTCTACAGGATTTATTTAGCTTTGTGAAATATCTGAATATGACAGTGCCATTTTTAAAGTTTAAAATGAATTATTCAAGTGAAAATATTGCATTACTTAATGTATATCTTTTTAAAAAACTGGGACAGCTGGAAACGTGTGTTTAAGAAAGTGATACAAGTTAATAGATACACATATGCTAAGAGTATGCATGCAAAGCATGTGTTTTATGGAATAGTTAAAGGGCAGTTTTTAAGGATTAGTAGACATAACACTGATGAGGTTAAATGTAAGGAGTAAATGGGAGATCTGGTTCACTATATATTGTATCCTCTACTAATAAAATCCAAGATTTAGTTCAAAGTGCTATGAATGATGTACTAAGTAATAGGTAATATACAGCACATCCATTTTTAGGTGAAGTAATATCGGAAGACTTATTACCTAAGGTGAAGTGTCCTAAGTGGAGTTTAATTAGATATGTTACCACTTACAATAGTGTGACTAGGCAGGTAAAAAATATTATTAAAAAGAATTGGTGAATATTAATGTTGATGCAAGAATTAGTAGCTATCTTGGGAAATAAACCGAGATTTACCTATAAAAATAGTGTTAATTTGAAAAGGCAGCTATGTTATAAGTACTTTAATGATAATGTAACTATTCTGACAGCAAATAGATATGGCTATCACTGTAGTTGCTGTAAAAATATGTGTGAGTTAACATATTTTGAATCTCCTACAACTAATAGGAAGTATGAAATTAGATGTCAAGCAGCATGTAACACTACCTTTATAGTATATTTGGGAACATGCAAGAAATGTGAATGCTTTTATTAGGGTAAATGTTCTAGGTGGCTGAAAGACTGCATTATAGAACATAAATCGGAAATTAGAAGGAACGTAGTAACAAATGTGCTAGCAAAACATATTATGGACAAGGGTAATTTACATGATTTTAAGTTTAAAATGTTAGAAATAATGTATAGGAACCTTAGAGGTGGGGATCTAAATAACAAGCTTGAGATGGCAGAGTATAAATGGATCACCAGGTTAGAGGCTGATAGGCAACCTGGATTGAATAATATGATTATAATAAAACCTATTTTAATAAATAAACAGAAGCAGTATAAATGAAAAATATGTGTGCACTAATATTTTACTATGTAACATTTTAGGTATATTTGTGTGGTTTTAAAAGTTTGAAAATATTTGAGCATTTAATTATCTGTTTATTGGTTGGCTGTGTCACATGTTGCATCTTATTAAGGTATATATAATGTATTTTTTAAAATGAATGCAGATTACTGATGAAGGGAGTTTCCCAAAAGCTTTACTTTGTGTGAAATAAATTGAGTGTCTCTATCTGTTTGGTATCATTGTGTTTTTGACTAATCTAAGAGACCCAGAAAGATCTCATACCTGAAGCTAGGACTGGTATGGTGACTGTGTCAGAGAAGGTGTTATTTGGTAGCAGTAAGTCTGAATGTGAGCCACAGCTGCTGGTGGGTACTGATGTTCCCTTGGACATGGTGACTGTGAGGATAGAGGTGAGTGGTGGTACCCAGATTGACAGTAAGGCACGGCTGTTGGAAGATACTATGCTTCCTATAGAAGGGGAGCTTGGGAGGGTTGCAAGTGTACATTTGTAATAGGCTCAACATGCAGACTCTACAGTACAAAGTTTGAGGGAGATAGTTAAGGAAACACCTGAGGATCAAAGAAGAGGGTAGTCTGTATATGGGAACAGAGGTTTGTTGTATAAAGACTGAATTCCTACGGGAGGCCTGGAAGGTGAGGTAGTGCAGCAGCTGGTAGAGCCTAGAGCCTACCGTCTGCCACCTCTAGCTATAGTCCTAAATATTCCTTGTGCAGGGGATATTGAGGCAGGGAAGGAAGGTTTGCTGTATAGAAACTGGACTCCTAAATAATAATATTATCATAGCAACATTAGTAAGTGATCTATAATTCTTCTCCTTTATGTTGAATAAGCTCATGAGAAAATGTCCACATTTTCTTTGACATTTTCTTCTATTTGATTTCCCATTTCTACACAGGAAAGCCTGTTTTTCAGCATTTATTTACCTCAGTTTGTGCTATTTTCTTAGGAGAGCTTCCCCATCTCTACTTGCCCCAAATGTTCTCTTTTAGGCATACTCTCCCTCTTCCTACAGCTTTGTACAGATACATATCCTGCATAATGTTTTCTCTATTAGGTTCATAGGTTCATAGGTTTATACTAGGCTATCTGCCCTAAGGCATTTATAAGCCTAGCCCAAAGTTTTGTGGCTTACCCCACCCCTTATGTTAAAAAATACTGTGCCCATTAGTTTGTTGTGCCTCTGTCCAGCAGTGACACAGAGATGATTCCCGTGGTAAACCTACGATCTCCCATCCACAGGTCAAGATTTCTCTTGAACAGAGCCAGCGAGGTGCTCTGCCTCACATGGACTGGGATTTTATTCCACAGCATAGGGAGTCTCTGGGTGACAAATCTATCCCTCCAGCATCTCCTATTTATATCCGTGCTAAGGTTTAAGTCGCTTGCTCTAGTGGATCTGGTAGATTTTGATTTTTTGAGGTGGAGCATGTCCATTAATTCCGGGTTGGACATGGCCTTGTATGTCAGGCACAGGTCACCTCTGAGCAGGTGGTATGTGACTGAATAGAGCTGGAGTTTCTTCAGTCTGGCAGCATATGACAGATTTTGGAGTCCCTTTATCCTTTTGGTGAGGAACTTTTGGGGTCTCTCCAATTGCGCAGGTGTCGGTTGAGATACATCCTGAATGGGGAATTGCACTCGATCATTGGTCTGATAAGTGAAGAGTACAGGGGAACAATGACCACACTTGATCTGGATGTGAATCCCTACATGATCAGGTGGGCAGTGTAGAAGGTCTTTCTAACCACTTTAGCAATGTGAGTGTCAAAAGAAAGGCCACTGTCAACCTGGGTCCCCAGGTCCCTGATAACCTCTTCTGTGCTTAATGGATTGCCACCTATATGGTAGCTTGGGGTTACCTTGTTTTTCCCGAAGGGTATAACTATACATTTTTTGGCATTTACCTTCAGGCCATGGCTCTGGCACCAGTTATCAGTTTCCGTGAGACCCCTCTGAAGGATATCGGTGTCCGATGTACTTTCCACTATGGCGCCCAGTTTGCAGTCATCTGCAAACTTTGTCAGCCATAGTCCTCCTATGTTTGCCTGTACTTCTGAGAAGTAGATGCCGAACAACAGGGGGCCAAGGACTGAGCCCTGTGGGACACCACTTGTGATGGGCTTGGAGTCTGACATGGTGCCAGCAACTCTAACCCTGTGGGTTCTGTCCTTTAGCCAGTTTGCAACCCATCTTGTGACATATGGGTTTACATTTAAGCTGGTAAGTTTCTCTATAATACCCGAGTGGGGTATTGTGTCGAAAGCTTTTGCAAGGTGAGGGTAGGCTGTATGGACTGCCTTTCCCTCATCAATGGCCTTGGTGACTGTTTTGAAGAAGTCAACCAAGTTCAAATGGCATGATCTGCCCTTGACAAAGCCAAACTGGGTCGGGTCCAATGTCTGCAAGTCCCCTATGTCTTTGTTTATGAGTTCCATTATGATCCTCTCCATAGCTTTGCAGACCAGGCTTGTTAAGCTTATGGGGCGGAAATTACCAGGGTCCATAGAGGTACCACCTTTGTGGAGTGGGACCACAGTTGCCGTACGCCACTCCTTGGGCACGTATCCTGTGGTAAGGCTAAGATTAAACAGCTGCCTTATATGCGGGTTTAGTTCCTCGTTGAGTTCGTGTAGCACACAGCCGGGGACACCATCCGGTCCCCTTGATGCTGTGTTTTTAGATTTAGAGAGAGCAGCTTTCACCTGCGCATTTGAGATGTCTGGGAGGCTACACTCTTCTGGGATAGTTATCTCTCCTTTTGGGGGGGAGAGGGGGGTGAAGTTTGCACTGAACCTGTCTGCCAGTATGTTGGCAATGTCTGTGGGTTCAGTGATTTTTGTATCATTTTGGACTAATTCTGCACATATCTGGGAGTTTCCACCCAGGTTTCTAACATAGCTGAAGAAGGCCTTATGATTGTCTTTTGAATCTATTGCAATTTTTCTCTCAAAGTTGGCCTTGGATGGTTTTATGAGTGCTCGTATTTTACTAATAGTGATCAAGGGTGTCTTCTCTTTTATGGATTTTGCTCTATCATGTAACAGCTTTCTCCTCTTATTGTAAAGTTTGTTTATGGCTGGGGTCCACCCAACTGGACGTTTGCCCTTGGTGGAAAGAGTCTTGGTTTTATTAGGGATTGCCTGATCCATGCAGTCCTGGAGGTGTTTGTAGAAAGCATTTGTAAGGGCTTCCGCAGCTTGGGTTGTGGTTTCCACTGGCTCGGGGGCCTTGAAGGATACCACACCAGTCTTGAGTAGTGTGAAGTTTGCTTTAGAGAAGTTCTTCACTGTGGTCTTTTTTGTTTGGGGTGGGGGCGGGATGTGGATTTCCAGTGAGATATGTTTGTGATCTGATCTCACCAATGAGGGATATACTTCCGGTGTGGAGCATTTTGTCCCCATGTTTGTGATGATGAGATCTAGTATATTTTCTCCTCTTGTGGGAACGGTGACTAGTTGTTCCATGACATTTGAATTTATGACTCCAGGAACCTTTGGGCTAGAAAGTTGGGGCTTGAGTAATGTTCCCAGTCTATATTTGGGTAGTTGAAGTCACCCAATATAATGGTGTTTGGAGATACATTTATACCCTCCAGTGTCTTCAGGAAGGCTGTGTGGGGTTCCTGAGTTTGAGAGGGTGGCCTGTAGCATGCTACAAATTGTAGAGCAGTTTTGCCTATGGTTAATTGCACCTGGATGGTTTCCGATGCTTAGATGCGTTGCCACCAACCTGGAGGTGTGGGTATCCTTGATGAATATGGATACACCCCCTCCTTTTGTGGTGTGGTCCAGGTTTTGGGGCCGGAACACATGATATGAGGTAAAACCTGATAGTGCCGGGGTGCTCTCAGGAGCCTTGAACCAGGTTTCAGTCACAGCACAGACATCAATGTTCTCCATACTGAGAAGGGCCTCGAGTGCGTGCATTTTGAGATTTAGACTTCTGGCATTGAGCAGCATTACCCTTAGTTTCTTCCCATTTTTGTTTTCTATGGTGGCAGGTTTGGAATTTGAGCCTTGCCTAAAAAAGGCACTATGGGGGTGGCAAGAGCCTTAGCCAATATCCGGAATCCCAGGGGTGATAGGTGAAAGCCGTCCCTTGCAAAGCAGCGTGGCTTGTCAAGCATGTCATCCCAGGCAGACAGACACTGGATCCCCTTTGAATGACACCAGAAATTAAGCCAATTGTTAAAACTGATCATCTTGTCTCTATGTTGTTGCATCATTCTTGGTGAAGGAAGGATACTGCTCAGGTCAGGGTCATACCTGCCTGGGCTACATAATCAGAGAGCTCCTCTATGTCTCTTTTCATGTAGTCCAGGGAGGTACGTCTCAGGTCGTTCACACCAGCATGGACAATGACTGTGTCATATTTGTACTTGCTGTGGAGTGACCCGAGTGCTTGTGTTATGTGGTGGATTCTAGCGCCCGATAGGCAGCTTACTGTGACCCTCTCCTTGTTCAGCCTGGTGAGTGGGACGTCAGTGTGTCTGACTATGGAGTCACCTATGACAAGTATGTTTGGTGTTGTATTTGGCCTTAAGGGCTGTGACTGCTTTGCACACTGATTTTGTGGTTTATGTGTTGCCTGTGGTGTGTCATGAGGTGGCAGTTGCTTGGATGTCTGCTTTGGAGGCCTCTGCTGTTTAGGTAAATTTTTGCTCAGAGCCTCCGAATATGACTTTGTGTGTTTATGTGTTTGATTCATTGTTGTGATAGCTTTATGTGAGACTGGTTTTGTGGTGTGTGTAGTTACCTTCTCCTCCTGTCTGGTCTTGCCAGTCCTGAGTTGAGAGAGCTCAGCCTCCAGTTTGGCTAAATAGCTGCATCTCTCGCAAGTATTTGTGTTATGTGGGAGGAGGAGAGGGTTGTCAGTGTACATGAGGCAATTGTAACATTGCCTCAAAATTCCCAAATTCACCAACTGGACAGGAGAGGACGCCAGCATCTGGCCCTTCGACATGCTAGAGAAATTTAGAAATTAGGGGTGTAACTGAATAAGAAAGGACTTAGTAAGGAAGTGGGTACTCCTGGGGGGGGGGGGTTGCTAGTGAGGGACTTTGTATAATACAGAAGTGCTAGACCTGAAAAGAAGATGCTTTTAAGACAAGTAAAAGCTTTTAGGAACAAGTGCTGCGCTTTTTAGTTAAGGGATATACTGTTTAGATTACTAGTAGAGCAGTTCTAAGGGAAAAAATGAAGAACAGACTTTATGGAGCCAGAAAATGTTTAACCTTGTTAAGCCGGCGCTGCCCGATGCTGCTCAAGTGGCAACTCCGCGCTAAAGCGTGCTTGATAGCAGGGGCTGGAAAGAGCCAGGAATTGACCCAATACGGCCAATAAAACTACCGTTTCAAGTCAGTAACCACTCCCACGGGGGGCAGGGAAGCAGCTCAATGTTTTTCACTGCCACTGATCAACAGAGAGACTTTCCTCTAGCCCAAGCAAAAATGGCCTCACAGAAACTTACAAAACAGTTCAAGAACAGCAAGCCTGTAACTTGAACTTTTTTAAATCTCAGAAAAGTGGGAAAAAAGCAAGATTTTTTTTGTTTTTGTTTTTTCAGAGATAGCAGAGGTTCACAAGTAATATCAGGTTATAACAGTGCAGTAAATGACCCCACACAAGAGTGCTAGGTCAAAGAGAGAAAATATGCAAGTTTTGAGAAAAAACGATTTTAAAATTAAGTGAAAACAGGAAATTCAGTAAACAGCTTTTGGTTGTGCTCTAAATACAGCTACTAATGCAGAAATCAAGTTTAACAAGCCAGAAAATGCTCAAACTAGGCAGCTATGCAGAAAAACTTATCAAATAAACAGAGGAAAAATACTTAAAATCTCAAAAGTGGCTCCTTTCTTCTCTCAGTGTTTTCTCCTCTAGGTGGGTGCTTCACCAACAGCCAACAAGCCTGAAAAGACGCCAAAACCACAAGGCAACTAGGTTTTAAGAGAGGAAGATGAAGGAGTTTTGGAAATGACCCCATTTGGCCAATAAAACTAGTTTCAAGTCAGTAACCACTCCCACAGGGGGCAGGGAAGCAGATCAATGTTTTTCACTGCCACTGATAAACAGAGAGACTTTCCTCTAGCCCAAGCAAAAATGGCCTCACAGAAACTTACAAAACAGTTCAAGAACAGCAAGCCTGTAACTTGAACTTTTTTAAATCTCAGAAAAGTGGGAAAAAAGCAAGATTTTTTTTTGTTTTTGTTTTTTCAGAGATAGCAGAGGTTCACAAGTAATATCAGGTTATAACAGTGCAGTAAATGACCCCACACAAGAGTGCTGGGTCAAAGACAGAAAATATGCAAGTTTTGAGAAAAAACGATTTTAAAATTAAGTGCAAACAGGAAATTCAGTATACAGCTTTTGGTTGTGCTCTAAATACAGCTACTAATGCAGAAATCAAGTTTAACAAGCCAGAAAATGCTCAAACTAGACAGCTATGCAGAAAAACTTATCAAATAAACAGAGGAAAAATACTTAAAATCTCAAAAGTGGCTCCTTTCTTCTCTCAGCGTTTTCTCCTCTTGGTGGGTGCTTCACCAACAGCCAACACGCCTGAAAAGATGCCAAAACCACGAGGCAACTAGGTTTTAAGAGAGGAAGATGAAGGAGTTTTGGAAATGACCCCTTTTGGCCAATAAAACTACAGTTTCAAGTCATTTACCACTCCCAGGGGCGGGGGCAGGGAAGCAGCTCAATGTTTGTCACTGCCACTGATCAACAGAGAGACTTTCCTTTAGCCCAAGCAAAAATGGCCTCACAGAAACTTACAAAACAGTTCAAGAACAGCAAGCCTGTAACTTGAACTTTTTTAAATCTCAGAAAAGTGGGAAAAAAGCAAGATTTTTTTTGTTTTTTCAGAGATAGCAGAGGTTCACAAGTAATATCAGGTTATAACAGTGCAGTAAATGACCCCACACAAGAGTGCTAGGTCAAAGACAGAAAATATGCAAGTTTTGAGAAAAAACGATTTTAAAATTAAGTGCAAACAGGAAATTCAGTAAACAGCTTTTGGTTGTGCTCTAAATACAGCTACTAATGCAGAAATCAAGTTTAACAAGCCAGAAAATGCTCAAACTAGGCAGCTATGCAGAAAAACTTATCAAATAAACAGAGGAAAATACTTAAAATCTCAAAAGTGGCTCCTTTCTTCTCTCAGTGTTTTCTCCTCTTGGTGGGTGCTTCACCAACAGCCAACAAGCCTGAAAAGACGCCAAAACCACAAGGCAACTAGGTTTTAAGAGAGGAAGATGAAGGAGTTTTGGAAATGACCCCTTTTGGCCAATAAAACTACAGTTTCAAGTCAGTAACCACTCCCACGGGGGGCAGGGAAGCAGATCAATGTTTTTCACTGCCACTGATAAACAGAGAGACTTTCCTCTAGCCCAAGCAAAAATGGCCTCACAGAAACTTACAAAATAGTTCAAGAACAGCAAGCCTGTAACTTGAACTTTTCTAAATCTCAGAAAGTTGGGAAAAAAGCAAGATTTTTTTTGTTTTTGTTTTTCAGAGATAGCAGAAGTTCACAAGTAATATCAGGTTATAACAGTGCAGTAAATGACCTCACACAAGAGTGCTAGGTCAAAGACAGAAAATATGCAAGTTTTGAGGAAAAACGATTTTAAAATTAAGTGCAAACAGGAAATTCAGTAAACAGCTTTTGGTTGTGCTCTAAATACAGCTACTAATGCAGAAATCAAGTTTAACAAGCCAGAAAATGCTCAAACTAGGCAGCTATGCAGAAAAACATCAAATAAACAGAGGAAAAATACTTAAAATCTCAAAAGTGGCTCCTTTCTTCTCTCAGCGTTTTCTCCTTTTGGTGGGTGCTTCACCAACAGCCAACAAGCCTGAAAAGATGCCAAAACCACGAGGCAACTAGGTTTTAAGAGAGGAAGATGAAGGAGTTTTGGAAATGACCCCTTTTGGCCAATAAAACTACAGTTTCAAGTCAGTAACCACTCCCACGGGGGGCAGGGAAGCAGATTAATGTTTTTCACTGCCACTGATCAACAGAGAGACTTTCCTCTAGCCCAAGCAAAAATGGCCTCACAGAAACTTACAAAACAGTTCAAGAACAGCAAGCCTGTAACTTGAACTTTTTTAAATCTCAGAAAAGTGGGAAAAAGCAAGATTTTTTTTTTGTTTTTTTTTTCAGAGATAGCAGAGGTTCACAAGTAATATCAGGTTATAACAGTGCAGTAAATGACCCCACACAAGAGTGCTAGGTCAAAGACAGAAAATATGCAAGTTTTGAGAAAAAAACGATTTTAAAATTAAGTGCAAATAGGAAATTCAGTAAACAGCTTTTGGTTGTGCTCTAAATACAGCTACTAATGCAGAAATCAAGTTTAACAAGCCAGAAAATGCTCAAACTAGACAGCTATGAAGAAAAACTTATCAAATAAACAGAGGAAAAATACTTAAAATCTCAAAAGTGGCTCCTTTCTTCTCTCAGCGTTTTCTCCTCTTGGTGGGTGCTTCACCAACAGCCAACAAGCCTGAAAAGATGCCAAAACCACGAGGCAACTAGGTTTTAAGAGAGGAAGATGAAGGAGTTTTGGAAATGACCCCTTTTGGCCAATAAAACTACAGTTTCAAGTCAGTAACCACTCCCACGGGGGGCAGGGAAGCACCTCAATGTTTATCACTGCCACTGATACACAGAGAGACTTTCTTCTAGCCCAAGCAAAAATGGCCTCACAGAAACTTACAAAACAGTTCAAGAACAGCAAGCCTGTAACTTGAACTTTTTTAAATCTTCAGAAAAGTGGGAAAAAAGCAAGATTTTTTTTTGTTTTTGTTTTTTCAGAGATAGCAGAGGTTCGCAATTAATATCAGGTTATAATAGTGCAGTAAATGACCCCACACAAGAGTGCTAGGTCAAAGACAGAAAATATGCAAGTTTTGAGAAAACAACGATTTTAAAATTAAGTGCAAACAGGAAATTCAGTAAACAGCTTTTGGTTGTGCTCTAAATACAGCTACTAATGCAGAAATCAAGTTTAACAAGCCAGAAAATGCTCAAACTAGGCAGCTATGCAGAAAAACTTATCAAATAAACAGAGGAAAAATACTTAAAATCTCAAAAGTGGCTCCTTTCTTCTCTCAGTGTTTTCTCCTCTTGGTGGGTGCTTCACCAACAGCCAACAAGCCTGAAAAGACGCCAAAACCACAAGGCAACTAGGTTTTAAGAGAGGAAGATGAAGGAGTTTTGGAAATGACCCCATTTGGCCAATAAAACTACAGTTTCAAGTCAGTAACCACTCCCACAGGGGGCAGGGAAGCAGATCAATGTTTTTCACTGCCACTGATAAACAGAGAGACTTTCCTCTAGCCCAAGCAAAAATGGCCTCACAGAAACTTACAAAACAGTTCAAGAACAGCAAGCCTGTAACTTGAACTTTTTTAAATCTCAGAAAATTGGGAAAAAAGCAAGATTTTTTTTTTGTTTTTGTTTTTTCAGAGATAGCAGAAGTTCACAAGTAATATCAGGTTATAACAGTGCAGTAAATGACCTCACACAAGAGTGCTAGGTCAAAGACAGAAAATATGCAAGTTTTGAGGAAAAAACGATTTTAAAATTAAGTGCAAACAGGAAATTCAGTAAACAGCTTTTGGTTGTGCTCTAAATACAGCTACTAATGCAGAAATCAAGTTTAACAAGCCAGAAAATGCTCAAACTAGGCAGCTATGCAGAAAAACATCAAATAAACAGAGGAAAAATACTTAAAATCTCAAAAGTGGCTCCTTTCTTCTCTCAGCGTTTTCTCCTCTTGGTGGGTGCTTCACCAACAGCCAACAAGCCTGAAAAGATGCCAAAACCACGAGGCAACTAGGTTTTAAGAGAGGAAGATGAAGGAGTTTTGGAAATGACCCCTTTTGGCCAATAAAACTACAGTTTCAAGTAAGTAACCACTCCCACGGGGGGCAGGGAAGCAGATTAATGTTTTTCACTGCCACTGATCAACAGAGAGACTTTCCTCTAGCCCAAGCAAAAATGGCCTCACAGAAACTTACAAAACAGTTCAAGAACAGCAAGCCTGTAACTTGAACTTTTTTAAATCTCAGAAAAGTGGGAAAAAAGCAAGATTTTTTTTTGTTTTTGTTTTTTCAGAGATAGCAGAGGTTCACAAGTAATATCAGGTTATAACAGTGCAGTAAATGACCTCACACAAGAGTGCTAGGTCAAAGACAGAAAATATGCAAGTTTTGTGAAAAAAAGATTTTAAAATTAAGTGCAAACAGGAAATTCAGTAAACAGCTTTTGGTTGTGCTCTAAATACAGCTACTAATGCAGAAATCAAGTTTAACAAGCCAGAAAATGCTCAAACTAGGCAGCTATGCTCAAAAACTTATCAAATAAACAGAGGAAAAATACTTAAAATCTCAAAAGTGGTCAATGCCACTTTTTCTACTTTCCTCACATCTCTCATCCCCACCCCCCCCATACAAACACATGCAATCTGTATTCTAGCAAAACCACCTATTTTTCTCGTCTTGCTGCTAAAGCTATTGGCTTATATTACATTTCCTATCTTAAGTTTAAAAATCTGTTACCCCCAACCCAACCTTCTTCCTTTAATGGATCTTTCCTCTCACTAACCTTGATATCATGCCACGCTTGACAAAAGTGTCAATAGTTCTCTGAATATCTTAAGTTTATTTCTTTCCACTTCTATTTTAAGTTTGCTTAAGTGTGCATGTTACTTTTTTACTGAACATCACTTTGACTGTATTTCCATGTCCTGCTAAAGCAATTGCCTTCCCCTTCCATTTATTGAGAATCAGCCTGATTTCCTTCACATGCTTGTACAATTGCCTTTTCTAATTTTGCTAACAATCTCTAACATTTCTAGCCATAAATACTATATTCCTGGTTTATCTACTTTTTTGTGTTATACTGCTACCGTTATCTATGCTGCTATACCCAGACTGCACTCCAAGCCTGCTGAGTTTTGATTTCCACAAATTACTGTAGGATTAAACTTGCTGCTCCCTCCTGCTCTTCTGTTAATAATACTCAGTCATTTGCAAAAAGCAGGAATTATCTGTTGCCTCCTCTTGCTACTCTGTAACTGTCCTTGCTAATGTCACCATTACCAGGACAAATGATCCTAGCTAGATGTAGCATCCCTTTCTTGTCCGTCTTTCTATGTCTGTTTTGTGCTTTTCGCTAAGAAGTCAGGTTTGGTCTTCTAACAAAGGATAATCATCCAGTTACTAAACCTCTGACCTTTGCCCAGCCCCTATAACACTGATTGCAGGAAGTTCAATTCTCTACAGTCAAATGCTAATTTCATAACAAAGAGAAATATCCCTGTTAGCATTTTCCTCATACATGCCTCCATAGAGAACACCTTCCCCTAAATGTCTTTCTCTGTTTGTCAGATCTCACATGGTCCCCATGAATGTGCTTTAACAATCTTTTTCTCTAGTCTCTCAGCCAAAATTCTCACCAAAATATTAGCATCCAAGTTTACTTGTGAAAATAGGTTTCAACATGCTTGTGTCAATAGGTTTGCTACTACTCATGGGTAGGAGGACCACCAGTGTCCCTCATAATTTCTGATATTTTTTCTCTACATATTTATTAAGGCTCTACTTTAAAACCTTGACAGCTCAAATGCTTCAAATCTTACCAGATCGAGCCTAAATGTTCAAATCTCTTAAGATCAAAAACACACCAGGCACCTGCTTTTCTGTGTGTGGGGAGGGTGCAAGCCACCTGCCCCCACAGACACACATTCCTCCAAAATGTATACATTTTGAGAGGTCTTCCAATAGGATTTCTTCTTGTAAAACTGAATGCATTCCCCAACCTAATGCTCACTTCTACAATGTGCCACTAGAAGCCTGGCTGTACTGTTGTCTGGCTCAGTGCATCTATTTAGCCTTTCCCCTCTCTACATCCTTTCTCATCATGCAGTGTTTGTCAGGTTGTTTCTTCCCCTGACCTTCTGCTGGGGTGTTCTTCTAATAGCCCTGAAATCCCAATTTGTTTTTGATGTTCCTCATGATTTGGAGGAGGTGTGGAACTGTGAGTAACTAGCTTTTTAAAAAAATGAAAGTGAATTAAATTATTGTAATTATTGTGTGTATCACATGTGTGGCAATACAGCTTTGTACTTTTCTATTATGTTCCATCTGTTTGCATTTTTTAGTCTGTTCAGGGACCTTAGAGTTGTATTTTAATTAGCAGTTTTGGGAAGATTGTTTCTGCATTATTCTGTGCTTCTATTTCCACAACTGCAATTACTTAGAAATGCTATCTCTTTGCATTTTAAACCTTGCCAGGCCATAGTCTTGTACTTTAATTCACAGTTGTGGGAGAACTCTGTACTGCTGCTAAATTTTGAACCTTAGACATTTATTATTGCATTTTCTACAAACAGTGTTACTGGTAAATTTATGCATAGTCTGGTGCCATAAACAGTTGTAGAAGGTTAGTAGTGAGAATTGTCTGTGCTCCAGTTTGTGCTTCAGTGCATTTATATTCTGCTTATATTTTACCTGCTTAAAGTTGCATTCTGTGTCTGCCCAATCCTCCACTAACACATTTATCTGAGGTTTCTGTAAGAGTTCCAATATTGCTTTTGTTTATTTGGAAACCTCTCTAGATAGCCTACTTATTGTACCCAACCCCTCCATGCTTTTGCTGTTGTTGTTTTAGATGGCTGTGTCTCTGTCTTTGTGCCCGGGTCTATATTAAAACCATGAAAGCTGAAATCCGCAAATGCAATTACATCAACACATAAACGTCGATCTACTAAAACAGCGAACTACAGAAACGTCAAAAATCAGAATGCCAAACGAATTTCCTTGGCCAGCAGGGTGATCGTGGGGATGAGGAAATATATCCTTTGCCCCACTGTAGTGTGGTCTCGAAGTTGGTATATTTAATTAGGGGGTTGTGGGGGGTGCAGGGGGGCTTGCCCCCTGCAAAAACATTTGGAAAAGTGTGTTACATAAGGTTTGTTTAGTTAGGTTTAACTTGCCCATATGACGCTGTTGCTTTCAGAAATACGTTTGGCGTTCTGATTTTCAACATTTCCGTAGTTCGCTGTTTTATTAGATTGACATTTATGTGTCGATGTAATTGCATTCTCGGATTTCAGCTTTTGTGGTTTTAATATAGACCCAAGTGGCCATCTAGCAAACCAGTATTGCTCTTGAGTAAACCTCCTTTTCTACATATAGTCTCCTGCTCATTTTCCAGGAGATCAGCAAAGCTTGGAGTGCTAGGTTATGTTTCAAAAGTGTTTTACTTGTATCCTCTGCCATCCAGGCAAAGTTAAGCACCTTTGATTTCTAAATTGCACTTAATTTTTTTGAGTAATCACTGCTGTTTCCTGATTTTATTTGTGCATTTCACTGAATTTTTTGTAAAAAATCACTTTTCGTCTCACATCTGGAAGACTGTCTTGTAATTATCTTCAGCAATGGATTCCCAGCTATTTTGTTTAAGTGGTTTGTGGTAGCTTTGCACTTGTGGGTCTCTTCTACTGTGTTTTTACATTAGGAGGACTGGTAGTATTCATCTTATGGCAGGTGGTGTTTGCCTGGTCTATCTTGGTTGGGAAATACTCAGAAGGACTCACAGTGTTGTCATTTTATTGGCCAGGAGATTCATTAGTTCGTTTTCTCTTTTTTTCTGTACTGTTATACATTTTGCATATTTGGGTTGGTTAGTAGTGCCCTGTACAGTAGCAAATACCTAGAGTGCAAGTTTTTCATGTAAATTGGTCCATAAAACTGCACTTTTTAAAGCAGTAATATAGAGCAAACACCATGTGTGCACACTGGCTTAAGGCAGCTAGTCGGTAGTCAAGTGGCAATAACTACAGATTAAGTAGAATTCCATATTGCATAAACATTAAAGTTAGTATTGAGTACTCTTTAGCATAATCTGCTCCAATAAAGCAAAATTATTAGTCTGCACCATTGAAGCACCCTTAATTATCTTCTAACCTCAATACACCAGCACCCTTGTAGCTCACAAATCAAAGGACTGGACAGTATGGATATGAAATTTCCTAACTTCTCTGTAATCTGCTTGGTAGATATGGGCATCTTGAGACAATGTAGCAATTGTCCCATGTTTACTGACTACCACTTAATCCTTAAAGAAGCAGGCACAGTATGCAATAGGTGTGCTTATGCAATGACATTGGAGGCTATACACTTGCATACAAGTGCACATCAGTTTGCAGAAATGATACACAGATCACTCACCTCATATAGCAAACAAAGTACTCATAGACTAACACAAAGTGTGAAGACGTGTAAAAATGGCAATCTTCCTAAACAACAAAGATTACCTAGACCACCTATTGTAAAAGCTATGCCTCAGCAAGCCCAAAAGCACTCAGAAAAAAACATCACCTAATACCACACATATTGTCACCCATTATACGAATGTTTAATGATTACAAGGGCATACTAAACCAAAGACAAAGCACTGTTAGGTGCATTTGCATGATTGATGCAATTGTCCTCCTCGGTGACATTTCATAAAAAAGATTTTTTTTTTTTTTTTTTTTTTTGGAACAGTTAGGTATGCTTGTCGGACTTAGTTTGTCTGATTGAGAAAGTGATGTCACTTAGAGATTTACCCAAGTCTCAAGCTTTATTTTCTAAAGCAGAGATAGTGGACTTACAAAAAATGGTCAGTAATTTACACTATTGGTTTAGCAGTTAACTCAGAGAATAGATTGTATCACTCAGAATATGGATTTTGTTTAACTGAAGGCAGTGGTAAAGAGAGATGTATTCTCCTGGGTCAACAAACAAGGGGAATGGACACACTTCTGGCTACCAATGGTAATATATCATCGTTCTTATGAAATGTGAGTGGCGAGGACAATTGTATCAATCATGCAAACACACCTAATTGGAATGAATGGCTACAGTGACGTTTTGACTTTGGTTCGGTATCCCCTTGTAATCATTAAATGTTTTTAATGGCTTTAAGCTTCAGGGAATCACATACTTTTTGTGTTTTTGGAACAGTTTGGTCTGCTTGTCAGGCTTAGAATTGGCCTTACCTATCCCATGGGGTTCAGGAGCGTAGGCAGCGAGACATTTCCCTGTGGTACATTTGGCTGGGGACACATGGCTGAAGTGACAGCTTTAATAACCAAATGCATGGAGGCAGAAGAACTAATGAGTGTTGTGCTCACTGTACAGTACATATTTATGTAACTACAACATGTAGAAGTGTGCTACAGCATGGAGGAAATCCTGCAAGCTACTGTAGTCACATTTATGCTCCAATATGCATTTTACATAATGTTCCCTAGAGACTGTGAAGGGGGTAGTGGTCCACACACACACCAATTATAAAGGCACTGTCCATTGTGCACTGCATTTTTACTGCCACTGACATGCCCTCTGCCCATCCTGCTGCTGATGCCTACCATATTGCCTGCTGTCTCATGCTCCCTTGGGAACCATGGACATTGTTTTCCCCCTGTGTATTTGGTTATTGAAGTTGTGGACATGGCAACACATTCTTCTCTTTTCCACAGGGAATTTGCAAACAGCCATATTTCTCTGCAGCTGACTGTCACTTCAGCCATGTGTCCCCAGTCAAATGTAGCACAGAGAAATGTCTTGCTGCCTAGGTGCCTGAACCCCATCGACAATTGTATATTACCTCTAATGAGAATAATTGGGAGTCATGCCATAGATAATTTGGAAAGGCCCAGTTCCCACATCCTAATTAACTCACATCTTATTATTATTATTATCATCTTCTTTTGAGCTCATTCGGGTAACGTCACCTCCTTCCTCCTGTGCAGCCTCTAGGAACTTAATACTCCATCCGAGGACTTAAACATGTTCTGTACAGTAGCAGCATTACCTGTCCTTCCCTTTAAATAATTTCCCTTTTTGTTTGTCTTTGCTGTTGCTTCCTCACACTACATATTTTAGTAAATGTTTCTTTCAGGCATGTTCATCCCTGTATCTCAACTGCTAAACAATATTTCCTTCAGGGTTTTTACTCCTAATTGTTATACCTTACATTTATTGGTGTTGAACCCTAACTGCCACTTCTCTGTCCATTCATTTACATTTTTTATGTCCTGCTGCATTCTAGGCTACCACAGTTTCTATTTTTGTTATTAGCATAACAGCCAATTTATTTGTTCCATGTTGCTTGTGTTTTTGTCAGACATGACAATAAACAGGACTGATATATGATCGGTTCTTGTGCTATCTCACCAGTCATTACTCAACAACCCCCAACCACTTCAAAAGTTTGTTTCTCAACTCAGTTTACTTAATAGCTTCTTATGTGGGTCAAAGTGAACAACCCTAAAATGTAATTACAACATATCCAGTGGTTTACTGTTGACCACTTCATTATATACTGAGTGAAAGCATTAGATGAAGCTCATTTCACATGATTTCTTAATTGTGTGCACATGGTGTGCAATCCTCTGTCTTTGAGGTATCTTAATAATTATTTCTTTAGTATACTTTCTACTGTCATTATTGTTTTATTTATCTGTTTGTTGATGAGGTTAGTGAACCGGTCCTTCTCAGACCATTTCAGGCATGACTGGGCCACAAGGGAAAAGGTAGGTGCACCATACATAGGAAAAGTTTAGTGTAGCTAAAGAACTAATATAGTTCTGCTACAACAGATGTAAAGCTAGCTGTCCTGCTTTCTTGGGATCTTTCATTTTACCCTTCTTCCTTTGCACCAGTACAGTCATAGCTTTTTTTTCCAATCATAAGAACTTCTTTTGTTGATAAGAATTTGATGAACTCTTTAAGTAGTTATATTACTCTGTGTGACATTTGCTAAAAGCAAGAGATAAGGCTAGCTATCTACTCTGTCCTTCAACTGACTGAAATTCATCGTCACCTTCATCCATGCTCTCCTCATTCACTCTTTCTTTGTCTAAATGTCTTTTTGAATGCATCTATGGATTCCCTCTTCTCCAACAATTCTGCATGCCCATTCTCTGGAACTGCAGTATATGACTACAGAAGTATTTTTAGAAATGCAAGAAGTTAGTCTCTACAATCTGCTGCCTCGGTCTCTTCCTTTCCATCTGTCCTTCCTGTTCAGAAAGATCCCTTCATGTGTCTGTGGTACAATCTTCTATACCAATAGTATGTCTTAACCTGGTCTCAAGTGTGAAAAACTGAGCTGTTCTTGTCCCTGGTCAGATCCATTTCTCTCCATCTCTTGGCTCTTTCTCATAACTTTGTTTTGGGTTACTTTCCATCAGCCTGATGTTCGTCTCCTTGTATGGTCTACAGAACTACAGCCAGTAATCAAGGTGTGGTCTAACCAAGAATCCATTCAGTTGAAGCATTATGTCTTCAACTCTGAAGTCTGCCTCACTGACTAGATGCCCCAGTGTTCTGTTTTTTTCTAAAACTGCCTTCTCACTCTGCTCACACTGTGGTGTGATCACCAGCCTCAGGTCCATTCTCATTCTTGAGTCCAGGTGTGATCACCAGCCTCAGATCCATTCTCATTCTTGAGTCCAGGTGTGATCTACAGCCTCAGATCCATTCTCATTCTTGAGTCCAGGTGTGATCACCAGCCTCAGATCCATTTTCATTCTTGAGTCCAGGTGTGATCACCAGCCTCAGATCCGTTCTCATTCTTGAGTCCAGGTGTGATCTACAGCCTCGGATCCATTCTCATTCTTGAGTCCAGGTGTGATCACCAGCCTCAGATCCGTTTTCATTCTTGAGTCCAGGGGTGATCACCAGCCTTGGATCCATTCTCATTCTTGAGTCCAGGTGTGATCTACAGCCTCAGATCCATTCTCATTCTTTAGTCCAGGTGTGATCACCAGCCTCAGATCCGTTCTCATTCTTGAGTCCAGGTGTGATCACCAGCCTCAGATCTGTTCTCATTCTTGAGTCCAGGTGTGATCACCAGCCTCAGATCCATTCTCATTCTTGAGTCCAGGTGTGATCACCAGCCTCAGATCTGTTCTCATTCTTGAGTCCAGGTGTGATCACCAGCCTCAGATCCATTCTCATTCTTGAGTCCAGGTGTGATCACCAGCCTCAGATCCATTCTCATTCTCTTTCTTTCCTCTGTTGCCATCAGTTCTCCCCCTCAGATAATACTTTTTTACCAGGTATGTTGTGGTGCAAGAAGAGTTCCTTACAGTTATATGAAATAAATCTCACCTGTCACCTTTATACCCACTTGGTCAGCCTTTCCAAGTCTGTGATTAGACTCCCCCAGTCCTCCACCATTGCAGTTATATTTGTGTCTTAAGCAAATGCTGATTCTGTTCTTTATGCCCACAAATATATTTGAAAAAGCACACTGATTGATATTAGACCCAGGACTGACCTGTGCTACGCAATATTAGTCACTTTCATAATACCTGGCACCATCCTCCTTTTGATAGCCCTCTATATACCTACCCTTATACTATTCAGCAGTCTACCTTTTCTGTCTTGTTCGTACCCCAGCCCCTGTTGTTCCTACCCTGGCCACTGTATTTTCCTATCAGCTGTCAGTGAGGCAATAAGTAAAAAAATAATGAGGGGACAAAGCCCCCAAAATAGGGGCAAATTTGAATATATCGCTCTTAGAAACTTAGAAAGTTACTAAAATAAAATGTGTTGTGTTATCCTGCATTTCCTGAAGGATATCAAGTCTGATACTTAAGTGCCTGTCATTATTTAGTGAAGTCAGTCCTTACTGATTTGCCACAAAAATCCAGAAAAACACAATTTTTATGAGGAACACCCAAAATATGAAGCACAAATCTGGGCATTCTGTGAAAACTGTACAGCTGAGTGGTATGAACTGCACCCATAACCTGTTCCTGTTTTACTACTATTTCTTCTTTATTATTCATAAGTCTTTCCTTAAAATAGTTTCCCCTTGTTAAACAAGGATCAGCTTCTTCATTTCTGACTTTTAGAAATGTTTGTTTTTATAATTGCTTCCATTTTTATTGCTTTTATGTATTTTTCTTTTTAAAGTACTTTCAGAGCAATGCACAGTCCTCTGTACCTTCTTATACTCTTGTTTTTCTATACTAATCAATTATGTTTGGATTATGTAATCTTTCCTATGTTTCATGTATTGCTGTTGTCCACTGAATCCACGGCGCATAACATTCTGGGTGTGACCAAGATAATGGCATGAGGGCAGCCGATTTTAGATGCTCTGTACTATTAGAAAAGGTTTTGATCGAATTTTATTACCAGACTTGATCCAAGCAGTGCTAGATGTAAAGAAAACAGGGATTTACTCTCAGCATCCAGTTTTATTTATCAAAAACTAATATGCCAACAAATTCGTATTGGAATATATATCACTAGGTTATTTGAAGTATGTTAGTTCCAAAAACTAAGTGATCATCTCTACAAAGAAAGATTTCTAGAAAAAAGTCCCCAGCACAAAAATGATAGTTAAAATAAATGATATGGATAAAAAAGGTAGACTGCGTATAATAGAAAGGCACTGAAAAGTTTGAACTTCTAAAAACTATGATCGAAAAATATAATGCTCGTAACAAGTTTAAATGCACCCAGGAAAGACAGGAGAAGAAAGAAAGAAACGCATTGAATTGTTATTAAAAATTGGATAATGGAAAAGGTAGATGACTTAGAAAACAGTTATAAAAGAATTAATATAATAATGTTTAGTGTGCCTAAGAAAATGTTGGAGAAAATATGGTTAATTTCCTCATCTGCTGGATTCCAGTTTAAAAAAACAAAATATATTCTGCATTTTCCACATTTCTTGCCTACTCATCTGATCCTTCACCTTCTATTCTATCTTTTTTTCTATGGCACATTTCCCCAAGTGTTTTGGGTTTCTAATACCATGATGGGTATGGACCCTATTCCTAAGTCAAAGTATGATTAAAGTTCATGAAATTAGTATTGTTTCAAACTTTGATGTTAGCCAGAAGTGCTATTCTCAGCACCTGCAACATGCCCAATATTGACTCCTGCAGTTCATACAGAGTTACATGTACTGGTAACATATCTAGGTATGATTGTAAATTCTTTTTTACAAGACCATTGATCCTATTACTATTAGAACTGTCTGGGTATTCTTCTACATTGCCTTTGTTTCTGCATGCAAACCCTGGTATTTTATGACATTGTGTCTCTGCATGTAATTACACTGGGCGTAGTAATTTCAGTGATCAATGCTATTTTTCTCTTCTTTTTATGGACTACTATATCTGGTTTTCTCGCATCTATTTTTTGAACTGTTAGTAATGGGTGTTCCCATGTGATATAAACTTCATTTTCTATAATGCTTTGTGGCTCATTTCCAATGTTTTCACCTACTTCAATATTATAATGTTTGCACAATCTAAAATGCAACAACTCGCCACATTATTATGCCTTTCAGTATACAGTTCTTCTGCCATTAGTATACCACAACTAGCAACAAGATGTGCAACACTTTCCAATTCTGTTTTACAAAACCTACATTTGTCTGTTTCTCCCACATATTCACTGGAATTTGTAAACCATCCTGTATATAGTTGACTACCTTAGGCCGACAATATTAACCTTTCATCTTTTGGTTTGAATTCACCTCTCCTTAACCATTCCTGCATTCAATCCTGATCGACATGAGGTTGTTCCAGGAATTTTCTATACTTGCTACTATATTTATAAAATTTCCACATTTCTTGCCTTCTCATCTGATCCTTCACCTTATATTCTATCTTTTGTTTTATGGCACATGCATTTGCTGCCTGATTTTTATCTACTTCTGGTTTGATTTCCATTGCTGCTTGACACCAATATGCTTCTGCTGAACTAAGCAGGGAAGTCATCTTAGACTTTTTCTCCTCACATTTTACAACTTTCACTGTTTTTGTCTTGTGAGGTCAGCAGATATGTATGCAGTCCTACAATTACATATCTATACAGGTAATCAATTTCGAGAAGGCTGATACCTTATTTAAAATGGGGAATATATAGTCTTGGTGTACACTGGTTCTTATAATTCATTTGATAAGCATGAAGCATGTTTCTTGTTTTCCTGTCAAACTGATCCAACACCTTTTTGGGCCAGTCAATAACTCCAAGAGTGTAAGTTAGGACAGGAAGAGTAAATTGGTTTATGGGTTGGACTCTGTTCTTTCATGTCAGTACTGTTTTCAGTATTAATTTCAGTCTTCTAAAATATTCCTAAGTTTTATTCACATTTGTTCATGTTTTATTGTTGATCCTTCATCAATTCCCAAATATGTTTACTCTCTCTGTTGCTCAAGTTCTTTTATATCACATTCTTGTCCCAGACTAAATGACATTCTTATATTATTTGAAAAACTTTTGACTAGTTGTAGTTGTGATTTCAGTTCCTCAGCTGATGACCTATTCATATGCTCATAGGTTCATAGGTAGGTACTAGGCTATCAGCCCTGGGGCCTATACAAGCCCAACCAAAAAGGTACCCTGGCTTTTGCCACCCACGAAAATTATTTTCCTGTGCCACTGTCGAGCAGAGCCACAGAGGTGATCCCTGGGGTGAATTTCCTATTTCCCATCCAATCATCAAGATTTTTCTTGAAGAGTGCTAATGAGGGGCTTTGTTTGATATATATAGGTAGTTTATTCCAGATTATGGGAAGTCTCTGGGACAGGAATCTATCCCTCCGGCATGTTCTAATTATTGTGGTGACAAGGTTTAGGTCCCTAGAGCGTGTAGCTCAGAGGGATTGGGATTTCTTTAAGTGGAGCATGTCCAACAGCTCTGGGTTTGACATAGCTTTGTATGTTAGGCAGAAATCACCTCTGAGTAGGCGATATGCAATGGAGTAAAGCTGGAGTTTTTTGAAACGGTCTGCGTAGGGCATCTGTTTGAGGCCAGTAATCCTCTTTGTGAGGTATTTCTGCGGCCTTTCCAATAGTTGTAGATGTCTTGTGAGGTACATACTAAAAGGAGCATTGTACTCTATAGTGGGTCTAATGAGTGATGAGTAGAGGGGAACAATGACCTCTTTTTTTCTGGATGAGAAACCTTTTGTGATGAGGTGTGCCACGTAGAAGGATTTCCTGACTACTGTGGCGATGTGATTATCAAAGGAGAGACTACTGTCCACCTGTGTCTCAAGGTCTCTTATCACACTTTCGGTGTTACGTATACTACTGCCTATGTTGTAGTTCATGGGTACAGAGTTTTTACCAAAGGGGATGACAATGGACTTTTTGGCATTGAGCTTGAGGCCATAGCTTTAACCCCAGGCATCTGTCTCATTGAGGCCCTTTTGTCGGATGTCTACATCATTAGGAGTTTTAATTATGGCTCCTAATTTGCAGTCATCTGTGAACTTCATTAGCCAAAGACCTTCTGTGTTAGTCTGTACTTCAGAGAAGTAGATACCAAACAGGAGAGGACCCAGGACTGAACCCTGTGGTACACCACTTATTACTGGTCTGAAGTCAGATTTGGAGTCTGCTACTTTCACAGTGTGGGTACTGTCAGTGAGCCAGTTGGCAACCCATCTTGTGACATAGAGATTTATACATAATTTAGTGAGTTTATCTATAACTCCAGAGTGGGGGATGGTGTCAAAAGCCTTGGCAAGATCTAGATAGGCTGTGTGAATCACCTTACCCTTGTCTACAGCTTTGATGACTGCTTCAAAGAAGTCTATCAGGTTTAGGAGACATAATCTGCCTTTTACAAACCCGAACTGGGTGGGGTCCAGAGTTTGGAGATTACCAATGTTTTTGTTTATAAGTTCCATGATGATACGTTCCATGGCCTTGCAGACCAGGCTCGTCAGGCTAATGGGGCAGTAGTTCTCGGGGTCCATGGTGGCTCCCCCCTTGTGGAGTGGGATAACCATTACTGTGCGCCATTCAGCAGGTACAAAGCCTGAGGTGAGGCTATGATTGAACATGGTACTTAGGTGGGGTGCCAGTTCATTCTGTAGTTCATGTAGAACGCAGCCTGGGATGTTGTCTGGTTCCATGAATGCTGTGTTCTTGGCTTTGGAGAGTGTGGTTTTTACCTGTGCAGCCATGATTACAGGAACTTTGCATTCTTCCGGTATAGAGATGAGCTCTTTAGGGGGTGAGAGGGGGTAAACTTAGCACTGAACCTATCTGCCAGGATGTTGGCAATATCAGTTGGGTCTGTATATTTAGTGCCATTATGCTGTAACTCAGAGCATGAGTAGTTTTCCCAGTTAATGGTGGGGTAGTTGAAATCGCCCATTATACGGGTGTTTAGTTGAACCCTAATATTTTCCAGTACATCAAGAAAAGAGGAGTGGGAATCCCTGGGCATGGTGAATGATCTGTAGCAAGCTACAATTTGGATTGCAGTTTTGCCCAGAGTTAGTTGCACTTGGATAACCTCTGCTGCATTATGCTTTGTAACTAGCCTGGAGGTGTGGATATCCTTAATGAATATGGACACACCTCCTCCTTTCGTGTTCCGGTCCAGGTTACATGGCCAAAAAGTGCGGTATGAGTTATAGAATGGTAGTGCAGGTGTGCTCTGTGGAGCCTTGAACCAGGTCTCAGTCATTGCACAGATATCGATGTTCTCCATTTTAAGGAGTGCCTCGAGTTAGTGCATTTTGAGATTTAGACTTCTAGCATTGAGTAGCATCGCCCTCAGTTTTTGCTTGCCTGTTCCTGCTATGGTGGTGAATTTGCCATATTGAACCTTGCCTAAAAAAGGCACTATAGGGGGGGCAAGAACTTTAGCCAGTATCCTGAATCCCAGGGGTGACAGGTGCAGGCCATCTCTGGCAAAGTATCGTGGTCTGTTGACCATGTCATCCCAGGCAGACAGATACTGGATCCCTTTAGAATGGCACCAGAAGCTTAGTCAATTGTTGAAGTCAATCATTTTGTCCTTGTACTGTGGCATCATTCTGGGTGATGGCAGAATGCTACTCAGGGCTAGGGTCATACCTGCCTGGGCTACAAGATCAGAGAGAGCTCTTCCATGTCTCTTTTCATGTAGTCCAGGGAGGTACATCTCAGGTCATTCACACCAACATGGACAATGACAGAGTCATATTTGTACTTGCTGTGGAGTAACCTGAGTGTGTGGGTTATGTGGCGGATCCTGGCACCTGACAGGCAGCTGACAGTAACCTTTTCCTTGTTTAGCCTGGTGAGTGGGACATCAGTGTGCATGACTATAGAGTCACCTATGACTAGTGTGTTGGGTACGTTGTTTTGCCTTATTGGCTGTGGTTGAGTGGCACACTGAGTCTGCGGGCTATGTGTCATTTGGGTTGTGTTGGGGGGGTGGAGGTTGCTTGCATTTCTGCTTTGGAGGTCTCTATTGCTTGAGCAGATTATTATTGGGAGCCTCCATGAATGTTTTTGTGTTCTATGTGTGGATTTTGGTGGTGCAAATTTAGTGAGACTGTGTGATGAGTGCGGTGTGGTGCAAGTGTTTACCTTCTCCTCTTGACTGTCAAGTTCAGTCTTGATTGGAGAGAGCTTTACCTCCAGATTGGTAGTATATGGTTTGTAATAAAGTTCTGCAACCTTTTTAGGAAAAAAACTCAATATTTCCTGCAATTTCAGTTGGATAAATTCATATTAATTAAAATGTTAGTATTGTTAAATGTTACAGCTCCCCAAGTCTCAGTTCTCACTTTTAGGGAGATTATTAATAAAATGACTACAAAGAACTGGAAAAATTAGATTATGCCTTAATTTCAGGATTTAAAAATACTGTCAATATCATGTGACCTAAAGAAATAACTAGTATTAAGATAAAAACAAACAAAATAACCACAGAATATTATTAGTGGATAAAATTGAACTAAATGACAAATATTAATCAATGTTATATTATCATTGTATGGCTTTTTAATGATTCCTAGTAATGTTTATAGCAAGAATAGATGTAGACAGTGGTATACATAGTTATTTGTTTCATTATGTTAATATGTTTGTCCCTGAATATAAAATTTCAATAATATATTTAAAAAATCCTTTATTAACATACAATCTTTCCTTAATAAAACTTTAAACCCTGAAGCTTTTCCTTGCTTTCTGTAACCCAACATGAAAGTCACTTCGGCCCCTTTCAAGTTTTTACTTCAGCTTTGTTATTATCTATAAAGCTCCAAGCAACACAGGAGTCGGAAAAAAGTACTACATGGTTACAACTTCCCTTCAAACAGCATTATCACATAATAGGTTTTGCTATTTTTACCTCTTTGTAAGGATAGCTTCTTTCCCATTTGTAATACACCATACCTTTTCATCTATTTAACTTATTTTCATATGGAGTATACAACATTCCCACCTTTCTTCATTAAATTGCAGTTTAAATCACTAGCAGTAATAATTTCCATATTCATTGTCACGTTATTCATTTCTTCAAACAATTTCACCAAATTATATTACCATATGCACATCACAATTTGGCTTCATCTATATAACCTCAAGTTTCAAATAAGTTAAACTAGTTAGTTTAACTTGACAAAAGAAGCAAAAGCTGGTGGTTTTTGGAGGTGGGTAAGCACTCCTTTAATTCCATCTATTTGTGGATGAGCCTAACTCAGCCACCAAACATATACATACCAACTCTATGGTTACACAAACATGAAAAATGTATTCTCCAAAATAAAATGAATCACTGCCATCCCGCACATCAAAACTGTACTGGCAGTAATTTCCTATGGAACACAGCAGCTGATCTGTTCAACTTCTGTAATTGTTCAACATCTGGTCAACATCCAGGTAACGGCATCTATTTGGAAATGGTGTAAGAAAGTTCCCTTCTAGTTCATATATCTGTTAGCACAGTTATCCCAAGCCTAAGTTTTGTGATAGCTTGTAGTTTACCGAACATGTTTTTTTCTGAAAAGGTTATACCATAACATACTTTCTAGAACTACTGAGCTCTTTTCAGAAGTGTTGTAATTTTTCACCTTTGCTATCACAAATACATCTTATATCCAATAAATACATAAAACGAGCCCATGCTTGCTAACACAACCTTAATACTAATACCCTTCCAAAGTCACGTTGTGTAGTATTCACATCCAAACTTGCTATGTATATCCCCAAACTTCTCTTGATTCTTTTGGATGAGTCTGTCTCTCTTCCTTTTCACTTTCTTGCTCTTCTTTTTGTCTTGAGCCTTCTTCATCTTCTCCTCCGACACATCTATGGTGCCTTTCAGTTTAACCTCAATTTTTAATGTTTCAAATGTATTTTTTCAGTGATTTTTCTCGTAGTTGTTTCAGACTTTTAGGTTCATTTAACACATTTTCATTCTTTTCTTGCCTGCACACCAATCACTAATTTCATGTTTATTATTTTCGTTGTTAAAAACATTATACATTTTTGTTTTGCCTGCATGAGAAACAAGTTCATCTTCATCAGTCTCAGTAAACAGTAATATGATGTATGGCCATCATTCATTCCCATGGTTTTATATTTTATGGCACAAAATGGCACCAAGTATCAAACTCTTTATCAAATATTTCTTTAAGGTAACATCTCAGATTGATTTATCAGGCTGGAAGCTTCTGAGTTGAGTAACTGTTACCATCCACAGAGATGGCTTAGTAAGTAGAGAATAGATGGAGATTTCCAAGCCTTTCCCCATATCACACACACACACACACACACACACACACACGCACACACACACACACACACACACACACACACACACACACACACACACACACACACACACACACACGCTCACACACACATGCTCACACACACACACACACACACACACACACACACACACACACACACACACACACACACACACACACACACACACACACACACACACACACACACACACACACACACACACACACACACACACACACACACACAAACACACACTTTGCATGCATATCCTTTGGGATGTGGAGGGAAACTGTAGTTCTCAGAACAATTCAGTGGATACAGAGGAAGGATGTGCACACTCCAGATGGACGCCATCCCAGCTGAGAAACTAATGGGATAATATCTTGATGTGAGGTGAAAATGCTACAGAGTGCACCACTTCTCAAAGACATACTAGGATGATTCAAATTGTAGTGCTGACAGTCCAAAATTCTGCATTTACTGTAAACATCATACCCCCCCCCCACAAAAAAAAACTTTAAAAGAGAACTGCTAATTTTGACATTTGCAGTTTTCTACTTTCACTTTTTTTTTTTATTCTGGAAGTCTCAGTTATTGGTCTCCAGAATTATAATACACATTCTAAGAGCACTGCACAGGGTATGAAGGGTATCTGGTGAGTAAAATATATGAGGACTTCATGTTGTCGCCTCACAGTAAGACGCTGTCCTGTTCGATTCTCAGCTAGAATGTCTTCTGTGTGGAGACATGCGTGAATGGGCATACCTTCATTGAAGGTTGTGCGTTAGGGCCGGCAACTCGGCACGTAAAAAATCTATTGGCAATCATTAGCGACTGGAGTTCCACTGTGGCGACACCTAACCGGGAAAAGCCGAAAGACACAACAGCTGGAAGAACAGAGGTAGGGAAAAAAGTGATACTTTTTTTACAGATTCCAGTAACCCAGAATTCACTTTCATTTGTATGAAAGTTTCCAGAGTTGTTGTTTATTTCTTTTGAGGTATAGTGTACTGGTAAGTAGCTTTAGTAGAACGGTACTAAAGATATTCAGCTTCAACAATTAAGTTTTCAAATTTTTGAGATATCATGGAAAGCATTTTAATGAAAACTAAAACACTTGTCAAAGTGTGCTGTAAAATCACAGCTAGGGTGTTTCAGTGCTGTTTTGCAACAGTTACGAAAGCAGTCTGTGTAGAGAAATAGCGACTGCAGAAAGTAATTAAAAAAAAAAAAATCAGAAAAAAGATACCGGCCTATTTAATAGTGCCTCAACTTATTACTGATATACACAGCCTGAAACTGTGTCATACAAAGATGAATTCTAACTGACTGACAAGCAAAGCAGAAGCATTATACGGAATGCAAGTTTTCTTCTGTGGTACTGCTTCAATTTGCAAATACATCCAACTGCTTTGAACTGTAAATGCATGGAATTGCATCTGTCTGTGAATGTGTGGATCTGCTTCAATTAACGAATGCTCTAAAGCACTGACTCAGTATAAAGGAAGGATGGAAGGAAGTGAAACACCTAAAAGAATGGGAAATGGAGCATAGATTACTAAAATGCATATTAAATGTTGTCTGATGGTCATCTTTCTCACAGGGATAAAAGAGTTATGAACAGCATAGTCATACTGATAGTAAAGATGAAGATTTTCGATTCCTGGTCTGTCTTTACCTTTCTCAGTACCCAGAATACTGACTGTGTTGACAGACATGCTGCTGTGAAGAGAAATTCTTATGTCAGAGTTCACAGACTCTCCCTAACTGTCATTCAGGTGTTTGTCAGTGCATGATGAAGTACGTTACATGAATTGAATGTGAAATGAGGCAGGCTGCTTTGCAAACACATCTGTTTCTTTGCCATGCATTTCTGCGTAATGTTACTTCATTAAAATACTGCAATTCACAAAAAGAGGGGATTCATAATATGCCACACTTGTATGGAAACAGTTTGTAGAGTGAAATAACTTATAGAACAATATTATATTTCAAGTGATCTTTAGTGAGTTTTGGAAAAGTAACTATACAATGCTGATAGCCTGACAGAGGTTATAATGGATTACTAAAGGGCACTGAAAAATTATCCTGCATGCTACAGTTTGTAACACTGAGCAATGTTCTGCATTTCAAACTGAAGAAAAGCTTCACAGATTGCTTCAGGTTGGTTGGGAGGAAACTAATCATATGGTGCAGACATCTAGATTAAGATTAGAATGATTTTCTATTCTCTACTATATAAGAAACAGATCAGAGTTACTGGACACTGCACAAAATTTAAAAAGTGATGCAAAGAATTAACAGGTAGGAATCCTGGAAGCATTTCATAATTTTAGGGAGGAATTGAAAACTAACTAGCAGATAAGAAATGTGGCTATTTCCGTAGTACGCAGGGCATTTTTATTGCATTTATTAATGGCTTTGGGGCAGAAAGTTCTCAACCTCCTACATCCAGTATCTGGGGCAAAGACAAAAAATTATCGTGGACAAAGGTCTCAAATATGGGACAGTTATTAGTCCTACTGACTTGAAAAGGTACTAGAATAATGGACTTGAAATAGTATATGCTTTTTGAGATAAAAAATAAGTGTTTGCAGTTTTAATGCAATCAACATTTGTTGACTATAATCTAAGGCCTTTCTGCAAAAGAATCAACAACTGAAATAGGGACAGAGATAACTTATAGTGCAAAAAAAGGGACATTCCTAAAACTGAGAAATTCTTTAGAGTTATGCTGGGTCATATTTGTAGCACATTGTTCTAGACAGGGAAGCTATTGTGAGAGATGAGTTCAGTGCCTGTTTTCTGTGGCAGAAAATAAGTAATAATTCAGATTCGCACAAATTCGTACAACATAAAGTGTGGTCAGTTGGTCAGTGTTAAAATACTGATAAAGGCAGAATGTATAGCAGAAATGGAAAGTAGATATTTAATCAAGTGTATAAAACTGATGAAATTATCTTGTTTTGTGTTCACACATTTATAGTTCAAGGTGACCAAACTGGTTGGAGAGGTATCAGTTAAATGACTTTGGTACACAATTTGTATGATTCCAGTATCCTAAGGCAGCTCTGGCTTCCACATAAAAAGTACTACTAATACAGGTGGGCAGCACTAAGTATGAAGAATGAGATAATGACTTTGAGGGATGCAGTGGTATCTTGAACAATGAGAAAGAAAGACAGAGATGTGTATTTGATAATCACATTCTTTGCAGTGGCATACATTATTTAAAGACTTTTACCTCCTGAGTGAGAGATGATATACACCTGTGTACCAGGCTGGCAGGTATATGAATCTTATTGTTTGCATAAGAGAATTTTAAATCTTAATGCAGTGTGTCATAAAAAGGCTAATAAAGTACCCTGTTTGTGCAGGAGAATCAACAAGAAAGAAACTGAAAACTGGGAGAGAGCAAAAGTTCTGTTAAAGTGCTATCCTGCACTGTCATGCACAGGAAGTGAACTTAATGACACATTTGTCTTGGAAAGTGATTCAGTGGAAAGGAATGATCAGTGTGGAAAGTGGGAATTTCTGAAAAAAATGTTTTAAGTACCATATTAGAGCAGGCAGTGGTTAATGAGATCAACATATGTAGAAATCATGGCTTTGATGGAATGACATCCTTTGTTTTGGTTATGATCTATATAAGCAATTGTGAATAGTATGGGATACCCAGCGAGTGATTAACTCAACAGAGAAATTTCTTCATACATACTAATGACAGCTAAAAAATATGAAAAAAGACAATAGAAGGAAGGAAGGAAGGATGGAGAGGTATGTTCATGCAAACACAACCTCCAACAAGTACTGAAAAAGAAATGAAGGAAGATAGGTATGAAGAAAACTGAAATGCAAAGTCAAAAATTTCCTAAATGTGTGTGTCTGGGAACACAGAGATGTGAGTAGTAACAGGAGGATACAGATCTTTAGAACTGATTGACAAAAGTATTGATGCCTAAAAACTAATTCTACAACTTGGAAACCATCATATGTATCAACTAAAACAGAATGCTTCTAATCTGTCAAATGTTCTGTTATCTGGGATAGTAGCAAATGGCTTACTAAAGGCAAAATAATATATACTGTCAGCTCTTCATCAAGTGGTACTGTTACCTCTTTTAAAGAATGCAACAAGACGTAAAAGGCAATATTTCCTACTAATAAAACAATATTGTTCCATACCCAAAAGAAGTAGTGCCTTGTGTCATGGGTAAGCTCCATGACAAAGGTCACCATGATTTTATATGAAATTCTGGTCAGACTGAAGGATCGTATATATTTTAGGTCTGATGGGAGCCACCCCTTTTTGTAATGGTACCACTACAGCCTTTTGCCATAGGTCACAGAGAATTCTGCAAGCTACCATTTTATTAACATGACTGATAAATGTTTTGTTATGTTTTCCTGAGACTGCTAAGAAACTTCCAGGTATATTGACTGGTCTAATGGAACTTTAGTTTTTTTAATTTTATGTATGGCAGTAGTTATAACGTCTGTAATTATAGAAAATATGCCTTTTCTTACCTTTGCATTGTTTCCAACTAGTTTTGCTTATTCTGACTTTTTCACAATTTTTTTTCTATAACCAAATTTGCTGTATCCTGTGTTGGGTAATTGCTTCACTGTTTATTGATAACATTTTAAGATCACAATTTCCCTTTACATTATTTGTCACAATTAATGAGAATACCTTCAACCTTTTAACCTTTGAGACCAAATGGGCTTATAGTTAGATGTGGAGGATTTTATGTAAAAAAGAAATATATTATTTAATACTTATTGTTATTAATATGTTAATTTTTGAAAACTAGAATCAATTTTTTTCTGTTCAATAGCTAATCAGCTTTATTTTTTTGCTGAACTTCCCTGTTCATTTTTGTGCAACTGGTTTGTGTTTATTAAAGTTAATAATATATAACTCACCAACAGAATCTGCACAGGTTTATCTGGGACACTGAAGACAATTTGGTTTAATAAGTATGGTACTTATTACACCATAGTTTCCATTAGTAAAGTTTAAGAAGGATGATTTATTTATTTATGAATGACATTGATTTTACTCTTTCGTAGAATATGATAGTATCTGGACCTATGTTAATTACAGAGGAAAAACAGCTCATGGGTAGCAGAAAGCTCATATGCATGATATTGTGATATCACTATCCCTAGTTAGATTTTGTACTATGTGTTCCATACTTTCTTAATTAATTATCTGCATTTAAATCTTAGAATAAATAATTTCTAGCCAAAAGGTAATGCATTAGCTTTTGGATTTTAGATGTTCTTTTACAAGGGCTTTGACGTCTCCACCTATCCCATTAGATCAGCAGCAACAAATGGAGATACACACTCTGATTTGTGATATTCACTTTTTATATCTAAATAATGATTTAATAGCTATATAGACATGTTCCTCCATCAAGCAGGGGCATACTTCTAAATTATTTGTTTTATTCTTGACAGCTCTGGTATTTAGCAAAGCCACATTCACCACTGGTTTTTGTTTTCTTAATTTCTGGCTTGGAATTTGAAGTATAATCTGAAAACAGTACACGGGGATACAAAATAACTGTACATGGTGATGTAGACTTTCCTATTCAGTACTTTTAAACCCTAGCGGTAGTGTTAACGCAATAAAACAATCAATATAAGCATTATACACACATATATATATATATATATATATATATATATATATATTATAAATTATTCAGTTGTCAATATGGCTGTGCATTCAACCTATGGACAAAGATTGCTATTATAATAAGGAACCAGTACACATAATATTCTGTTTTTTTTTTAGCTCATTACATATTTTTTTCAGTGAACCAGTGCTTCATGTTATAGCTGAATCAAAATATATTGCATTCCCTACAATGCTCATCTGATGTTTCCCTTTCACTGGAGAAAAAAGTTCACCAGTTGGCTACCATACAGCTGCCTTTGGTGCATTTTATCTCTTTCTGATAAAGCATTTCTGTAAGATCTATATAATTTGGGTGTTTTAACCCATTCCACAGCTTGTAATGTAGCAAGTCAAATGAGATTTTCTGAAAGAGGCAGAGTCACTTGTTAATACCGTTCAACATTTTGCACTGGTAAAGATATTCACAAGACCACTGGTTAGTGTGGAAGTAAGGCAGGACTGGAACACAGGAATGGCTGTATCCCAGTACAAGGAGAAGAAAAAAATCTAGGGAATAACAGGCCTGTTACTTCAACAAAAGTGGCAGTGAAAGTAGTGGAGGAAACCCTGAAGAGAAAGCTGGCAGCATTTCTAGAGGACAGGAATCTCCAAGACAAAAAACACGTTATCCTGATCCAGTTTTATAACTGGATTATAGCAGAGCTTGACAGGGAAAAACTGGTAGATGTAGTTTAACTTGAAGAAACAGGAGACAATATACCCATGAAAAAGATCATGTAAGTGAAATGTTAAGGGAGGTATTTAATCAAAAAAGAGACATGGAAAAGAAAAGGGCACAAACAACAAATTTTAAGGAACAACTACTCCCATGATTTCTAAGTCTACATTCTCATACATAGGATTTTTGGTCCACATAAAAGGTTAACAGACTGCATGGTAAGAATTCACAAAGACATTGAAGAGGGCAAAGGGCAGGATGAAAAAGAGTAAGGTCAAGACAGACTGATGACAGAATGGTAAGCCACTTAAAAAACACTCATCAGGCATATGATCTCTTTGTACCATCAAATAGTTCTAGTTCAATATAAATATAGGGATATAAAAGGTACAGGAAATCATGTGAAACAAAGGTGAAGGTCACAAAGATGCAAAAATCTATGTATTTTGTTAAGCAGGTCTGTTCAACTTATCATCTTATATTGGAGACCAAAACAGCAAACCACCTAAAATATGGTACTAAAAACTTGTGATATAACTAAAACAAAACTGTTATATACACACATATGTATGTGTGTGTGTGTGTGTGTGTGTGTGTGTGTGTGTGTGTGTGTGTGTGTGTGTATATATATATATATATATATATATATATATATATATATATATATATATATATGGGTCCACTTTTAAATCCTGAAATACCAAAATCTCGAGTATCTTGAGGTATCTCGAAATTTAAAAGTGGACCACAAAAAAAAAAAAGCCACAACTAAAATAAAGCGTTTGCAGGGGAGCAAGCCCCCCTGCACCCCCACACCCCCCTACTTAAATATACCAACTCTGAGATTGCTCTACAATGAAGAGAATGGTAATGCTCCTGTTACACTTACCGTTCTCTTCACTGTAGTGTAATCTCAGAGTTTAGGATGTAAGGGTTTTAAAAAGTTCCTTTTCTGTGTATTGGAAAAGGTGGGTAGACAGGAGAGAAGGGGTAACTGGTCCTGCCTCTTGAAATACAGGGAAACATATTGGCGGGTTGTGTTAAATGCTACTGTATTCTCTGGAATTAATGACAGAATTTCCATCAGTAGTTTGCTGCACTTAAAGGCAGTAGAGATCTGATAGTAAGAAATGGATACACTTTTATAATACAATTAAATGTATATAAGTATACATACATTTTTAAAGAAGTTTCTCATCAAGTCACGAATTTTAGATAGTTTGATTCTAATAATGTGATTTTTAAACAAGTATTTGGAAATGTGGTCTGTTTTTCTAAAAATTGATTTTTAAACACATGAAGAAAATACATTTAAAGGGGAATGTAAAATCTAATTAAGTGTAAACTGTTTCTATTGGTGCAAATAATACATGTGAATTGTATAAAAAGGGGGAAGTGTGTAAGATTATGTATCTGATGAAGTCCCATTTACTTGACTGTGAATAAAGGGAATGAAAGCGGTTATCACCTTACTCTGCCATGTGTCTGGTTCTTGCTTGGAATAGCACATTTCTTGTGGTTACAGACTTACTTTGGACATTGGTATACATTTAGAATACAGGACGCTTGACCAGGTGATATGTTGGTTCCAAAGAAGAAGTTGACTCTGAAGAGAGAAACTAAAATTGAATAGAGAATTAGTTATATGAGTGGTGAATGGAAGCTGACAATTCTGGGTCCATGGAGAGTATAAGCAACGAGGACAGTGTAAGTTTAACATAATTGTTGGCTATTACTTAGATCAACATGACCCGCGGTAGTGGTGCTGCGGTAGCGTTGTCGCCTCACAGCAAGATGTTGTCCCATTCGATTCTCAGCTAGAGCGTCTTCTGTGTGGAGGCATGCATGAATGGGCGTGCCTTCGTTGAAGGTTGTGCATCAGGGCTGGTAACTCTGCACGTAAAAATCCACTACCAAACATTAGTGCACCGGAGTTCCGCTGTGGCGACCCCTAACCGGGATAAGCTGAAAGACACAACAACAACATTACTTAGACCAACACCAAAGTTGATCTAGTTTGCTCTAACAAAAATAAAGAACTGCCTACATCCAGTGAAATGGGCAATAGGGCTCATAAAAATGAAAACTACTCCCACAGAGAAATCAATGAAGTAAGGATGCCCTATTTGGGGGCATTACTAAGAGGATGGAATACAAATGGCACAGATGATGTTAATGAAAGGGGAACTGCAGTAATAGGTGGTCCTCAACTGGTTGCAGATGGAGATTTCCTTTCATGGTTGAATAAATAGCCGGTTTTAGCATGGAGTGTGTATGGGGGTCAGAGAAGAGACAACAATGACCCTGTATCCAATTTTAAACAAAAGGTATACAAGCTCGAAAAGACTTTGAAAAAATTCAGAAAACTGCAATTACACAACATGTTTTTGAGGACTGTATTTAACTTAGAAGAGTGCTGAAGGGATTAAGAATCTGTAAGTTCCCCAACAACATTCAGAATGGTTCGGTCCTTCACCAGGAACTTCTTGAGTTGTTTGACTGGACTGGTTTAGACTTTATGCATTTGCTGATAAGGGACAATCAATGAACCATGGCTATGCTTAAGGAAGAAATAATAGTCTTGCAAAAAGAGATAACTACACATTGGCTCTATGGGCCGAACGTAGGGATTTACAACAACATTTTCCCACGAATCGAGCAACATGAGAACAATATCAAAAAGAAAAAGGAAAAGAAATTGAAGTGAGATCAAGAGGAATATGAGCAAAAAAGAGCCTACCTGATTCCAGGTTCAAGTGGCCACTCGAGGGTGTCATTTGTGGAAACAGATGACGACATAAGAGAAATGCAACCACGGAGGAAGCTGAAGAACCGGAGGTGTTTAGGGAGTAAAGAGTGACTTTCAAACAGGATTTTCAACCGTCATCAAGGTGGTCAGCATGATTAAAAAACAAATATAGTTCCTGGACACCCAAGAACAAAGGACAGAACTGGAAAAAGTACCAGGGACAACAAGGGGGCCAGAACAGAAGGAAGGGGAGACCACCACAACCATTTTATCAGCAGTAAGGCCACTCAAACTTGATATAATTTACTGTTTTGAACCTCATTTTGACTTTTTCTGTACTGAAGCCCTGAACGGGACATTCTGTAATGGGTTTTGGGGGAATAAGAACCAGGTGTGTAGTATAAATGTGATAAATGAAACTGTTATTAACAAAATGGTTTCTTATGAACTGAATAATTCAGAAGTAGAAAATTCAACCAATGATGCAAGTTACAACAAATGTATGGAAGAAATGTTTAATAATGTAGATTTAAATGTGGAAAACACCAATATTAACAATAAAAGCAACAGTGGTATTATTTATGAATATAAGGGACTCAAAATCTGCAATTATAGTGGAATTCCATTGAAGAATAGTCACGGAGAGCTGTTTACAAAAGGGTTTAATTTCATCCCTAAAAAACAGAACCATATGATTAATACAATTTAGGATTTGAAGATGTTTGCAAGGGCCATCAATTTGAAATTGTTAATGGATAATGGTAAAGAGAGGGAAGAAAATAGTGTCCCTAAAAAGAAGTACATATGATCCCCCTTTGTTGCCCCCAGTTGCCCTATTTGAAAAACTGAATGAGATTGAATATAGAAGTATAGTTGGGAACAGAATAAAACAGACTGATCAAAACTTGACCAAGGAAGAACAAAAAGTATTAACAGTGATAATGAGGAATCACAAAATAAGAATAATGAGGCCGGACAAGGGAGGTGGTGTAGTTATAATGAGTCGCCATGACTACACCAGTAGAATGTTGAAATATTTGAATGATGGTTCTTATTTTAGTACAGCATCACTGAATGAGATTAATATTTTCAACCTAAAGTTAGATAATGACCTTGGAGGAACTTTTTCAGAAATGCACATTTAGTGAAGCTGAAGTAAGATACATGAAAGTTACCAATCCTGTAATTCCTTCCTTTTCTGGGATCCCCCACATCCACAAATCTTTGGGGGATCCACCAATGAGATCCATAGTGGTGTGAAGGGGGAGTAAAACAGAACCCTGAGCAAAAATGTTAGATTTCCACTTAAAGGGATTCTTTGAGGATAAAAAGCATATGTTAAAGGATTCCTGGCACCTATTAAAATGTATGGCTGAAAATGAGTTTAAAGAAAATATAATTTTCTTAAGCATAGCATAGATGTCAGGGACCTATTTCTTGAGCATACCACACGAGGAAGTAATGGAGTACTTTCAGGAAGCCTTGAAGGAAGGAACTAGATTCTCACATGATACAATCTATGTACTGACTACCCTCATGGAACTAGTTTTGAAAAACAATTTTATATAATTCCAGGGGGGAATATTTTAAACAAATTTGGGGTGTAGCAATGGGTGCAGCAGTGGCACTGGTGTTTGCCAATATCATACTTTGGCAATGGGAATCCCAATATGTGTTGAGTTCTAGGTTTAGGGCGGCACAGTGGTGCAGCGGTTAATGCTGTCGCCTCACAGCAAGAGGTTCTCTGGTTCGATTCTCGGCTGGGGTGCCTTCTGTGTGGAGTTTGCATGTTCTCCCTGCGTTCGCGTGGGTTTCCTCCGGGCACTCCGGTTTCCTCCCACATTCTAAAGACATGCTTCTGGAGCATTTCTCCCCGGGCCTCCTCTGAAAACAGGATCTGTGGAACCTAGTCGGACATTCCCAGTCAACAAATGTTAAATAAATAATTAAATAAATTTAGATACTACAGATTCCTGGATAACATCTTAATACTATGGGAAGGTGGGATAGAAGAGATAAAAGAATTCCTAGACTATATTAACACCTCTATGGGATTTTTAAGATTTACTAGTAAAATAGAGAGTGAAACAGTTAATTATTTGGACATTCACCTGTATAAAAATAAAAGTGAAAGGTGTTATGAATCTTGTATATACAGGAAGCTCACCTACTCAAATGGTTTCCTACATTTTGAAAGTGACCTCCCCTTCTGGCAAAAAAGAAATTTGGTAAAGGGTCAGATGACTAGAATATCGAGATTAACCATGGATGAGAACAGGTTCAATGAACAGTTGGAAAAACTAAAGGAAATGTTCAGAGTAAGGGGTTACCCTTTGAGTGTACTGGAAGAACAAGAGAACTATGTAGTGAATAAAAGAGATGAGTGTTGCCCCCCCCCCCCCATTGCTGAGAAACCCAAAGAGCATGATAGGTGTGAACAAAACAGAATGTGAAGCTAGCTGCTGTGTGTTAACATTTGATCAGGACAGTTCAGAAGTATGCAAAATTCTGGAAAAGAATTGGAACTGTGTTTTTGGGGCATTCAGATTAACGGAAAAATTGGGCAACAAACCACAAACAGTGTTTAGAATGGGACCTAACATTATGAATTTGTTTGAAAGAAAAAAAGATAAGGACAGGATACCCCTAGGAAGGATGAGGAAATGTAATGGGTGTAGGGAGTGCAGGTACATTTTTGAAAGTAGGAATATAGTTATAGAAGGTTACAAAAGGATCATTCCGGCTCAAGGAAACTATAACTGTAACATGAAGGGAGTAGTATACGTAGCCCTGTGCCAGACATGCTGTGCATACTATATAGGAAAATGGAAAACAAATTAAAAAAGAGAATATATCAGCATGTTTATGCAATAAGGAGACAGGACAAAATCAACGCCCTGTTTCGACACAGTGTAGGATGTAAGGATTTTAAAAAGTTCCTTTCCTGTTTATTGGAAAAGGTGGGCAGACAGGAGAGAGGGGGGTAATTGGTCCTGCTACTTGGAATACAGGGAAACATACTGGCAGGTTTTGTTAAATGCTACTGTATTCCCTGGAATTAATGACAGAATTTCCATCAGTAGTTTGTTGCACTTAAAGGCAGAAGAGATCTGATAGTAAGAAATGGATACACTTTTTTTTAATAAAGTTGAATGTATATAAGTATACATACAATTTTAAAAAAGTTTCTCATCAAGTCACGAATTTTAGATGGTTTGATTCTAATAATGTGATTTTTAAACAAGTATTTGGAAATTTGGTCCGTTTTTGAAAAAATGGATTTTTAAACACATGAAGAAAATACATTTAAATGGGAATGTAAAATCTAATTAAGTGTAAACTGTTTCTATTGGTGCAAATAATATATGTGAATTGTATAAAAAGGGGGAAGTGGGTAAGGTTATTGTATCTGATGAAATTCGGTTTACTTGATAGTGAATAAAGGGAACGAAATCTCTTAGCACCTTACTCTGCCTGGTGTCTGATTCTTGCATGGAACAGCACTCCTGTATCATGTGTGGATAAATATATATATATATATATATATATATATATATATATATATATATATATATATATATGGGTCCACTATGTAGTCTCGAAATACTGAAATCTCAAAATTCAGTATTTCGAAATTACATAGCCGAAAAGCGAAGAACAATTCACAATTCCAAAAACACACAACCGCGATATTCAAAATGCCAAAACTACGCTACACATACAGTACACACATAAACAAACACAAAACTCCCTCCCACAATCAAATAAATGCATCTACACTATAGATAAAATGGGGGCAAGCCCCCTGCACCCCCCACCCCCCTACTTATATATTCTAACTCCGAGATTGCACAAACAGAAACACAAACGAAACTCACACACACACACATCTTACAGTCCCTCACACACACATTACAGTCACAACACACACTTACAGACACTAAAGCCCCTAACCAACACATTTACACACACAAACTTACCTAAATTCAACCGATATATCCACACACAGCACCAGCGGAAGCGGAAATTGAACATCTCTGTGCTTCGGGTTTTGAATTTTGCGTTTCTGGCAGTTTCAGAACTTTGAGTTTTCAGCTATGTAATTTCGAAATACTGAATTTCGGGATTTCAGTATTTTGAAATTACATAGTGGACCCATATATATATATATATATATATATATATATATATATATATATATATATATATATGTATAGGTTCATAGGTTCATAAGCTGGTACTAGGCTATCGACCCTAGGGCCTATGCAAGCTTAGCCATAACAATTCCCTGGATAATTCTTCCCACAATATTTACTTCTCTGGACCCCTGTCTAACAGGGCAAATTACATGATCCTCCCCAGGGTGAATTTCCTATCTCGCATCCAATCATCAAGGTTCCTTTTGAAGAGGGCCAATGAGGCACTCTGCTTGACATGTATGGGCAGTCTATTCCATAGTATGGGGAGTCGCTGGGTCAGGAACCTATCCCTCCAGCATGTTTTGTTCATTGTGATGACAAGGTTTAGATTCCTGGAGCGTGTGGCTCTGAGGGATTGGGATTTCTTTAAGTGGAGCATGTCCAACAGCTCAGGGTTTGACATGGCCTTGTATGTTAAGCAGAGATCGGCTCTGAGTAGACGATATGCCACAGAGTATAGCTGGAGTTTTTTTAGACAGTCAGCATATGGCATCTGCTTTAGGCCTGTGATTCTTTTAGTGAGGTATTTCTGTGGCCTTTACAGCTGTTGCAGATGTCTTGTGAGTTACATACCAAACGGGGCATTATACTATATAATGGGTCTAATGAGGGATGAGTACAGTGGGACAAAGACCTCCTTTTTTCTGGATGAAAAGCCCTTAGTGATGAGGTGTGCCACATAGAAGGATTTCCTAACTATTGTGGTGATGTGGTTATCGAAAGTGAGACCACTGTCCACCTGTGTCCCTAAGTCTCTCATCAAACTTTCAATGTTTAGTGTCTTGCCACCTATGTGGTAATTTATGGGTACATGTTTTTTTCCAAAGGGGATAACTATACATTTCTTGGCATTAAGCTTGAGCCCATGGCTCTGGCACCAAGCATCTGTTTCTGTAAGGCCCTTTTGTAGAATATCCACATAATTTGGGGATTCAATAATGGCTCCCAGTTTGCAGTCATCTGCAAACTTTGTTAGCCGCATTCCCTTAGTGTTGGCCTGTACTTCAGAAGACATCTACAATAAAGATTCATAATACCAAATCCTAAAAACCCATATTAATACCAAGATGATTGTCCATTGATTTTGCAGCTCATCAGCACTGATACAACTGGACATAACATCACACTTGTTACATTTTTGTGCATTGGATAGCACAGTGGTGCAGTGGTAGCATTGCCGCCTTACAGCAAGAGGTTCTCCGGTTCAATTCTTGGCTGGAGTGCCTTCTGTGTAGAGTCTGCATGTCCTCCCTGCATTCATGTGGATTTTCTCTGGGCAGTTCGGTTTCCTCCCACATTAGAAAGACATGCATCTGGAGCATTTCTCCCTGGGTCTCCACTGAAAATTGGCTTCATTCCAAGTCAGACTTTCCCAGTAAACAAATATTAAATAAAAAAAAATTCTTAGATAGAAATAGAACTGAAATGTATCCCCAAACATGCTAATGGAACAGGAACATATTTCACAATTTTCAGCTGATTTAATACTTCCTCCCCGCTACCACTAATAAAAATGATACACTTTCCTTTCTTTTTTCAGACAGGACTATAATTGAAATGCAAACCCTGGTATGCTAATACCACAGCAGCATATTTCTCTTCTCCCTACACAGGCTTTCCAAAAGGCCACCTGTTTCACACTTTTATCCCATCTTCACACATTATACAATCACAGAACATCTTGCAATGTACAAAAAAAACAGCAAATGTTTGTTACACAACTCTGTGAGTTAACCATAATCTAAAAATAGAAGAACCATACTAACAAGAATAAGTACACCAGGGCAGTCCAAAAATGAAAAGCATTTTATTAAGATTAAGCTATTTTGTCTGTATACAAGTTAAATTGGACTTCATCCGAATCTGTTAAAACAGTGCTAAGTGCTCTATTTAAAGCAGTTCAAATGATCACATGACAACTGCCCCATCTTTCTTAAAGATAAATACGTTTAAAAACTTTATTAACAAAATATATATGTGAGTGTGTGTGTGTGTGTGTGTGTGTATATATATATATATATATATATATATATATATATATACCTGTATTCAATTACCCAAGAGTGTAAATAACAATAAAAATACACAAGTATACATAAAAAAACTCCTTTGAATTATAGATAAGCTCACTAATTTAGATATAAAGTCTTTTATCACCTGCTGGATAGCCAACTGACTCACTAATAGGACCCAGGAGGTCAAAATAGGTGAGGTAATTTCCACCAAGATGCCGGTCACTAGCAGAGTCCCCCAAGGCTGGGTACTGGGCCTGCTTCGTTTTGTCATCTATGTCTCTGAAATTGAAGCAAATGCTGAAGATTTATGACTGACTAAGTTTGCAGATGATTGCAAGCTGGGGTTATCACTGACTCCCCTACAGACAGTAGAATTCTTCAAGAAGGTCTATCTCTGACTAACAAATGGTGCTAAAGCCATGGACTTAAATTCAGTGAAAGAAATGCATAATTGAACCCTTTGGGAAGTCAACCATCCCAGCTAATTACCATGTTGATAATACACCTCTAAGAGTCGACCTAGTGGTCAGGGATCTAGGTATGCATGTAGACAGTAGCCTTAGCTTCAACCACCATGTGGCCACAGTGGTCAGGAAATCCTTTTGTGTTGTACAACTTATAAGTGAGGCATGGCATCTAGGTCCAAAGAGGTCATTATTCCACTGTACTCTGCCCTTATCAATCCAGTCATACAGTACAGTGCTCCCTTTGGTATGTACCTGTTCAGACATATGCATCAACTAGAACAACCACATAGGTTCCTTATGAAAAGAATACAAGGCATGACAAACCTTCCAAATGCAGAGTGATTAAAGCCATTTTCCTCTACTCATTCTCCTATATATGCTGAGGGGTAAACTGTGCCTGGCTTGTGAGACATCCACAAACCCTACACTTCTTAATTTCCTGCATATTTGTAAGTTAAATAGTACCAGTAATACAAACTTTACGGACCAGAATTTTGCCTGTGTCTTAAACAGAACATGCTGGAGAGATAGACGTGTATCCCAGAGACTGCCCTCCTAAGGAACAGGCTTCCCATCCATGTGAAGTTGAGTTTGTCTATTACCCAGTTTAAGTGCAACCTAGGCAACTGGATGGGGAATAGGAAATTTACACCGGGCCTGGCATCCATGTCCTTTATGGACAGATGTAGCTTATAAATACCTGGTCCTCAATGTCCTATTTGGATACAGGACATCATTATTATTTCTGGAAAACTTGTCTAGGCTTAGAACCCCCCCCCCCCGGTTCATTAGCCTAGTAACAGTCTATGAATCTATGACAGAAAATGTATGAACATGTCTGTACAGGAAGAAACTGTTGCAAAAGAGAGTAAAATCCCATGAGTGGAGGAGCTCCCTGGTCAGGCTCAGTAAGAAGCTGAGATCCCTTATAAGATCCTGCAAAGCTAGCTACGAAAACAAAATTGCCACTAATTCTAAGGACAACCACAAAGCATTCTATAGCTATGTCACGAATCTTGATGGCAACACCCAGATCTGCTCTGAGTTACAGCACAAAAGAAGGAAAATTACAGAACCAACTGATATAGCCAACATCCTGGCAGATAGGTTCAGTGCAAACTTTACCACCCCACCCCCTAAAGGGCCCATATCTATACAGGAAGAATGCAGAGTCCCTGTAATCACAACTACGCAGGTAAAAGCTGCACTCTCTAAAGCCAAAAACACAGCATCCATGGGACCAGACAACATCCCAGGCTGCGTTTTACATGAAGTTCAGAATGAACTGGCTCCCCACTTAAGCACCATGTTCAATAACAGCCTCGCATCAGGCTTTGTGCCCACTGAATGGTGCACAGCAACAGTTATCCCACTCCACAAAAGGGAAGCCACCACTGATCCTGGGAACTATCAACCTATTAGCCTGATGAGCCTGGTATGCAAGGCCATGGAACGTATCATCATGGAACTCATAAACAAAGACATTGGTAACCTCCAAACTCTGGATCCCACCAAGTTCGGGTTTCTAAAAGGCAGATCATGCCTCCTGAACCTGATCGACTTCTTTGAGACTGTCACCAAAGCCGTAGATGAGGGTAAGGTGGTTCACACAGCCTATCTTGACCTCGCCAGGGCTTTCATCACCATTCCCCATTCGGGAAGTATAGCTAAACTCACTAAAATAGGTATAAATCCCTATGTCACAAGATGGGTTGCCAACTGGCTCACTGACAGAACTCACACTGCAAAAGTTGCTGACTCCAAATCTGACTTCAAAGCAGTGACAAGTGGAGTACCACAGGGTTCCGTCCTGGGACATCTCCTGTTTAGTATCTACTTCTCTGAAGTACGGGCTAACACAGAAAGCCTCTGGCTAATGAAGTTCATAGATTTCTGCAAACTAGGAGCCATAGCCAAGTCCCCAAATGATGCGGACATCCTACAGAAGGGCCTCGTTGAGACAGATGCCTGGTGTCAGAGCCATGGCCTCAAGCTCAATGCCAGAAAGTGCAGTGTCATCCCCTTTAGTAAAAACTCTGTACCCATGAACTACCACATAGGCAGCAATCTACTTAACATCAAATATATGATGAGACCTTGGGACCCAGGTGGGCAGTAGTCTATCCTTTGATAGTCACTTCGCCACAGTAGTCAGAAAATCCTTTTATGTGGCACACCTCATCACAAAAGGGTTCTCATCCAGGAAAAAAAGAGGTTGTTGTTCACCTCTACTCGGCACTCATTAGACCCATTATAGAGGACAATGCCCCTTTTGAAATGTATCTCACAAGACATCTGCAGCAGCTAAGGCCACAGAAGTACCTCACAAAGAGGATTACTGGCCTGCCTCAAACAGATGCCCTACACTGATTCAAAAAACTCCAGCTTTACTCTGTAGCATATCGCCTTCTCTGAGGAGATCTCTGCCTAACATACAAAGCTATGTTAAACCCAGAGCTGCTGGACATGCTACATGTTAAGAAATCCCAATCCCTCCAAGCTACATGCTCTAGGGACCTAAACCTTGTCACCACAATAAACAGGACATGCTGGAGGGAGATTCCTGTCCTAGAGACTTCCTATACTTTGGGACAAGTTACCCATCTATGTCAAGCAAAGTTCCTCATTAGCACTCTTCAAGAAAAATCTTGACGAGTGGATGGGAAATAGGAAATACACCCCGGGGATCACTTCTGTGGCTCTGCTTGACAGGGGCACAGGGAATTAACTTTCTTGGGTGGCATAAGCCAGGGAACCATGTTGGCTAGGCTTACCTAGGCCCTTGGGCTGATAGACTAGTACCTACTTATGAACCTATTACTGCTGTTTACTGTCCATTTTCTGTCTGACATGAAATTATATGTGGAAAAATAACAAAGTGAATGCCCTATCTAGAAATATGTCAAATATTTACAACGCAGCCATGTGTTTCCTCCCCTAAGCACTGCAACCCTGGTGTCTCAGTACTTTTTCCACATATATATCACCTACACTAGAGAAATTAATATCAAATATTGTGTTATATGCAATGAACATCACTCTGGCAACATGCAGAAATAGAACTATAGACCCATAAGCCTAAAAAGCCTTATCTGCAAGGCTAAGGAAGGAATCAGCATGGACCTTATCCACAGGAACACAGGTAACCTTCAACATACTTGACCTGACTTATTTTGGTTTTATCAAGGGTAGATCTTGCTTATTGAAGTTAGTGAACTTCTTTGATACTGACCCCAAAGACCTGAATTAGGTATAACAGAACATATCACCTATGATGAATTGTCCAAGGCCTTTGACACTATCCCCCATTTAAGTATCATAGAGAAAATCTCCCATCTGGAAATTAACCCATACATTACTAGATAGATAGCCAACTGGGTCACCAACAGAACACACACTGTCAAAATTGGGGACTGAACCTCCACCACTACACTACTTACTAGTGGAATACCACAATAAGCTGTGCTGGGCCTTCAACTGTTTATAAACTATTTGTCTGCAGCTTAGGCAATGGCAAATGGCCTGTGGTTTACCAAATTTTTGGAAGACTGTCAATTGGAAGCAGTCATATAGAGTCCCCCAATGATGTTACCATATTACAGAAGGTCTTTATAACATAAAAAATAAGTAAAAATAATAAGCAAAAACACAAACTACAAACATAGTTAACATGAGACACCCACATTTTGAGGCAATAAAATGTATATAATATAATAAAAAGTAGCGGACACTATCTAATAAAGGTATGTTGTTAGAACACAAAAATGTGAAAGTACTAATATGTACATAAGGTTATGCATGCTGTCATGAACAAAGCATGTTAGTCTTAGTTTACCTCTTAAGATTATTTAATTTTAAAATGCTACTAATAGAGCAGAAGTCATTAAGTCCCGGAAAACTATAGGCATTTAACCTGACCTGCCATAGTAATTCAAGTTCCTCTAGTTTGAGGGGTCTCGGACCTTCCCTGCTGTCAATTTTTACTTGGTCAATAACCATAAATTTAAAAGAGTGTTTTTTGTAACAAGCAATATGTTTTGCTAGGCATTTTCAGGTTTCAATATGCTATAAAGAAATGTAAACCTGAAAATGCCCTAGCAAAACATATTGCTTGTTACAAAGACCACTCTTTTAAATTTATGGTTATTGACCAAGTAAAAATTAACAGCAGGGGAGGTCTGAGACCCCTCAAACTAGAGGAACTTTAATTACTATGGCAGGTCAGGTTAAATGCCTATAGTTTCCCAGGACTTAAAGACTCCTGCTCTATTAGTAGCATTTTAAAATTAAATAATCTTAAGAGGTAAACTAAGAATAACATGCTTTGTTCATGACAGCATGCATAACCTTATGTACATATTACTACTTTCACATTGTTGTGTTCTAACAACATACCTTTATTAGATAGTGTCCGCTACTTTTTATTATATTATATACTTTTTATTGCCTCAAAATGTGGGTGTCTCGTGTTAACTATGTTTGTAGTTTGTGTTTTTGCTTATTATTTTTACTTATTTTTTATGTTATAAAGAGCTAATGTTCTTTTAAATTGATGGACCTAATTAGTGATTGCTAGTGAATGCAGGTGTAAATATAAGCAACTCTTTTAATGATTGTAACTGTTTCTGAAGAAGTCAGCTATTGAGGCTGACAAAAAGCGCTTTAAAAACTTGGTATTAAATTTATTGTTTGACTGCAAATTTGCCACAGTTCCTGTCCTTACTTTTATTAGTTATTCTGCCAGTTTGCTGTGATATTACAGAAGGGACTGACACAGACAAATGATCGGTGCCAAACTCATATACTAAACATAAAGCAAAAAATGCCTCATTGTCCCCTCTGGCAATGAAGTACCCTTTCTAATCATGATGTACATAGCACCCCCCTAAGCTCAAACAGTGTGCTGCAAGACTTGGAGGAACACATGTTGATAGCAATCTACACTTCAATCACTATGCATCCATACTGGTGAGACACACATTCTACATTGCATACCTCATAAATAAGGCCATCACATCAAAGACCAGGGAAGTCATAGCTCTGCTCTACTCTACTCCTGTCAGACCACTAATTGAGTAAAATGCTCCTTTCTGGCTGTACCTCACCAAACACTTGCAGCAACTGGAGAAGCACAGAGGTTTGTGACCGGGAGAATCCAGGGTCTCCAAAACATGACATACATGGAAAGACTTAAAGATCTGTCACTGTAGTCAGTATTATGCAGGCTGCTTACAGGTGACCTATGCTTGGCCTACACAGCAGTCTCAAACCCTGCCCTACTGTAAATGCTGGACATCTGGAAATCAAATGGTACAACAATAACTTGCTCCAGGGATCTCAAACTAGCATGTGACATAAACAGAATATGTTGGGGAGACAGCTATATCTCTCAGTGAGTGGCATTCATCTGTAATAGGCTCCCACTGCATGTGAAGTAATGCTCCTCAATGACATTATTCAAGCACAACCTTGTCAACTGGATGGTTGAGTATAAATTCAACCCTGAGGTGGCAGCTGTGTCCCTCATGGACAGGGTCAGGCCATGCTGATCACAATCGCTCTGCTAACAATGACCATCTAACTATGCATAATAAGGTTCATTGTGTTTTTACACAGCTAGGTTTGTAAATGCCATAGGGCCATTAGGCTAGTAACCTCCTATCAACCTATAAAGCTATGAACTTACACAAGCCTCCCAACATCTTCTTTCCAACATGGCCTGCTGATGTTATCCACTATAAGTTGATCTGCAGTCTGCTGTCTGTATACTTAGATGGGTAGGGGTTCTGTTCTCACTGCAGTCAAGTGTGTGTGTGTGTGTGTGTGTGTGTGTGTGTGTGTGTGTGTGTGTGTGTGTGTGTGTGTGTGTGTGTGTGTGTGTGTGTGTGTGTGTACATCTATATGCATCTAGATAAGAGAACAGAAGTGTATATCCTACAGTTAATGCTCCAGTGTCATGGATTGACAGTATTTTGATACTTGCACATACCTACACATCCAGTTCATGCAGGCCTCCCAATGTGGCCTGCTGATGTCATCCACTATAAGTTAACCTGCAGTCTTGTAAAAGTCAGACTTGTGCCATGGCACTTGCATAAATTACTGAGTTCTGTAGTTTGTGTAATTAGATATGGGGTTCTATTCTTACTGCAGTCAACTGTGTGTGTGTGTGTGTGTGTGTGTGTGTGTGTGTGTGTGTGTGTGTGTGTGTGTGTGTGTGTGTGTGTGTGTGTGTATGTGTGGTTGTGCTCTTACTTGACATTACAGAGAGTATTTTATACCAGCATGTTAGATACTGTTATTACCATATTCTCCTCAAAGGCACTGCTTATGTCATCAGCTATAAAGTGTTGTCTTAAACATTCCAAATCAGACTTGAGTTGTGGTGTTTGCCTTAAATACAGTAGTCTGTAGTCTGTGTAGTTAGGTAATGGTTGTATTCTCACTGCAGTTGTGTGTGTGTGTGTGTGTGTGTGTGTGTGTGTGTGTGTGTGTGTGTGTGTGTGTGTGTGTGTGTGTGTGTGTGTGTGTGTGCTCTTCCTTGACATTACAGATATCATTTTACATTAGCATATGGGACTGTTATTGTTATATTCTCCTCAACAGACACTGCTGATGTCATCAGCTATATCAGATTTGTGGATAGAAGCCAGGCAGAATTCACCTAATCCTATACAATACAGATTACAGTGACATGGCTTTCAGTCTATCCACATACATCATGGCATGGTTTGCATGACTTGTGTTTTCTTGATGTGAAACCCCTGTGGTTTCTCCTGTTGCTGCATGTGTCTGGTGAGGTACATGTAAAACAGAATATTATATTCTATTAGTGTTTTGATGAGGTTCAAATAAAGGGCTGTCATAATGTCCTAAGATCTGAATATGATGGTGTGCACAATATAGGCTTTCAATACCAATGTGGACACTTGGTGGTCGAAGTTCAGAGTGCTATGTACATGGGTCCTCACTGCCTGCATCACTGGGTTTCAGCAAAGCAGGACTATTAGCAATGCTGTAATTAGCATGGAATTCCACTTTTCAGAAGGATAAAATAAAAACAGATTTCTGCATTTATTTGTAGATAGTGTGGCTTTGTCACCAATCACTTTTCTGTGTTAGCTCCTCCTATAGTATGTTATCATCACTGGTGGACTCAATCATTGCACCCAATATGTATGAATCAGCAAACTTGGCAAGCCAAAGGCCATATACTTTAGACCGAACTTAGATTACAAACAGTAAAGGGCCAAGCACAGATCCCTGTAGTTTGCTAATGGTGACAGCTCTAGATGTGCAGGTTGATTCGCCAACTTTCACAGTATGTGTTCTCTCGCTCAGCCAATTAGTTATCCATCTAGCGATGTAAGGGTTATTGCCCAGCTGGGAGAGTTTCTCAATCATACCTGCATGGAGGATTGTGTCAAAACCCTTGGCCAGATCAAGATAGGCAGTATGCACTGTCTTACCTTCATCCAAGCCAATGACACAGAATCAATGGGCTGTGACAACATCACAGATTATCTATGGAGTGATTCAGCACATACACCTTCCTGATAAGGTTGAATATGCACTTGAACACATCCTCCACATGGACTATGTTCCCATAAAGAAGTGTACAACATGCATCTATCTGAGTAGAGGGGATGCCACCTGATGCATGAAGGATTGTGTCAAAACCCTTGGCCAGATCAAGATAGGCAGTATGCACTGTCTTACCTTCATCCAAGCCAATGACACAGAATCAATGGGCTGTGACAACATCACAGATTATCTATGGAGTGATTCAGCACATACACCTTCCTGATAAGGTTGAATATGCACTTGAACACATCCTCCACATGGACTATGTTCCCATAAAGAAATGTACAACATGCATCTATCTGAGTAGGGAGGATGCCACCTGATGCATGAATGTATAGACACATCCTGACGCAGCTGTCATGAGATCATTTGAATGGCTTTAAATAGAGCACTCAGTACTGTTTTTAACAGATTCTGATGAAATCTGATTCAGCTTGCAAAAGAGCTTAATCTTGATAAAACATTTTTTTTGGTTTATCCTGGTGCACCTCATCTTGTCATCATTTCTGGTCTATTTATACTTCTTACAATGTGACTAATAAATTTTTGATTATAAACCCAATCAATGCTGCATTTAACCAAACATCACGTCTTACTTCAGATTCAATGAATCTTTAATTTCATTATCCATTACAAATATTAATTTATACATATGTTTAATATATATCTATCTATATCTATCTATCTATCTATCTATATATATATATATATATATATATATATATATAGATACACACACACACACACACACACACACACACACACACACACACACACACACACACACACACACACACACACACACACACACACACACACACACACACACACACACACACACACACACACACACACATATATTTGTGTGTGTGTCAACTGAAGTTGGTTGACTCTACCTTAGGTCAACATCTATTTAGCTGACAAAATTTAATCTACTAAACAGATGATCAACAGGTGTGCAAGATCACATAATTTTCTGGGGTAGGGCAATAAACCCTTTCTCTGAAACTATTCAGTCTCACAGTTAACATATGTAATTAGCAGAAGGTGTGGAGGGTGCAGTCCCCCACACACATGGGAGGTGCAGAGTTGCTTGCCCCCTGCAAAGAAATGATGTTTTACTTTATTTTTGTACATTCTTGCATGCTTCAAGATTGTCAGTCTATGCATGTGTAGTAGCATGTCAGCTTCTGTAAAGTCAAGCTTTCACTGTTTAATTTTCTAACCATCTTAGATTTGGGTGTTTTTGATCAATATCAATGTACACCCACACACATTGAAATGAAAAGCTATTTCTTTCAGTGTAGCATAACGTTCAGCACTACATAGAAAAAGGGTTTAGCACAGGTAAAAGGGTTTAGTGGTTTGGTAAAATGTATAGTTGGAGAAAAAGAAAAAGAATCTTAGTTAAATTATTCCTCACTTTCATTGATTTTTTTTGTCATTTTTTTAACCAATTTGGAATGCTCTAACAGTCATTAAAACATAAGCATAACAGTTGTAAAATCACTTGAAAAGGACAGTGAATAAAATGTAAAATATTATATAGAATTCAGTGACTGAGCAAAACCTTCTTACTTTACTTTCCAACCCTATTACACAACCAGATCTACATTTTGGAGATGTAACAAGTTAATCAGCACAGTACATATTTTTATATAACAATTTATGAGTGAAATAGTGAAGTATCATTCAGCCGTGTAGAACATTCAAAGATGTTTAGTCTTAGATGTGAACATTTTGACATAGGTTCAGAAGATCATGCTTAATCATCAATGAGACTAAAATGTTTCGGATTTCATCTTAGTTTTCTGATCAAACATTATTGACATACGTAAATGTCTTTCCATTTTAAGGGTTTTATTCACAATAGTCATTGTTTTAGCCTTAAAAGGATTTGACACTAATCCTGAGATTATCAAGTTATCTGAAAACAAAGGAAACATTTCAGAATCAACAAAAACACCACATAGCCGATATCCTTCAACCTCAAACCACAATTTATTAATAGACAAACAAAAAGGTTAAGCTCTTTCGTCAGTTGACTTCGTCAGAACAAAAACATAAAGTGAACCACACTCTTATATATGCCAATGCTTCCAATTAAAGCCAATAATTTCATCATTTATGCAAATCAATTCTTAAAAGGGAAATATTATACAAAGATAAATAAAATATTTAAAAATTGTATATGTTAGTTCTAACCTCATTTATGAAACTGAAAATGTGTATACATATAAGAAAAAACAGTTATAAAAATCTATAATAAAACTACATCTGTAACATGATGTTTTATCATAATTTATAAGTTCTATATTTGAGCTCAGGTTTGATACTAATATGGGTCATTTAATCCAGGAGGGACTGTGGCATTCAATTCTAATTGCCATTTAACTTCTGCCCTTAAAAGTTTGTTGTTCCAATCACCACCTCTTACATCCTTTCCTACCACTTCAAGAATACCAAACAGAAATTTATGGTCAGGAAATATTTGAATATGTTTGGATAGTGCATTTTTGTCATCATTCATAGAGATGCTGTATAGATGTTCATATATCCTCCTATGTAACTTTCTTTCTGTTTTTCCTACATAGTAATTATTGCAAAGTTGACACAATGCTAAATAAACAACTCCTGGAGTATTACAAGTCCCTGCACTAAGTGTCACCTCAATATTATAGGGTCCCAACAGTACCGTAGGAGTTCTTATAATGTATTTGCAATAGTCACAGTTACCACATGTTGTAGTCCCCCTATTGTTATCTTTCCAAACTTTCCCATAGTTTTCAAATAAACTTTTTAAATTCCTATTAACTTTGTAAGTAAAGGAAAGTTGGTTACCAACTATGGACCATATTTCCTGGTTGGACTTAAAAATACTCCAATTGTTCATAATAACATTCCTAACTTGGGAAGATGTTTCACCCTCAGTTAACACCATAGATTTGGTATAATCAATAATAGTACTACAACCTTGTACTACGGAAATTTCAGTGGTCCCGAGTAATGGTTTGTACCTCAAACCCCATTCTCTAACCACTTGTTCCTTAATGTCGGTTACAAATTTCATAGGGTAACCCCTAGCTATAAACATATCAACCAACTTATCTGTCTCAGATGTCACCAAATCTTTTTCTGAGCACATTCTAACTACACAGACCATTTGTCCCTTAACTATGTTCCTCTTAACATAGTAGGGATAACAACTAGTAAAAGCAAGATAATCATTGGAGAAAGTCGCTTTCCTATAAACACAAGACTGGAAACAACCTTTAACAAGGTCCTTAAATAAATATACATCCAAATAGTTTATACTAGAGGTCCCACAAGCACCTGTAAATTTAAAATATTCACATCTGCTATTTAAAAATTCCAAAAAGATTTTATAAGAACCATCAACCTTCCACAAAATAAATAGGTCATCTAAAAACCTCAGATAAATCAACCACTTGTTCCTAAATGGGCTTTCAAAAATAAAATTTGTCTCCCATTTATACATAACTAAGTTAGCAAAAAGGGGGTCACAGCTGCTACCCATTGCTACACCAGCTACTTGGCAAAAAAATTCCCTTTCAAAACTAAAATAATTGTTTTTTAAAATCACTTCCATTAACACCATAATAAAATTAATCATGGTGTTACTTAGGTTTGTTTTTTCAACCAATGCTTCATGGAAAAACTCTAATCCCTTATCATGTGGGATAGAAGTAAATAAATCCACTACATCTATGGTGGAAAAACATACTTCTTTACTGTAATATTCCTTCTTAATTCTTTTTAAAAAATCCCAAGAATCAATTAATATATGTTCTATGGGCAACAAACTTTTCCTAACCATACGGTCCACAAACACCCCCAAGGGGTAGGTCACACTGTTTTGTCCAGCTATAATCAGCCTATATGGGGGGTCACTAATATTTTTATGAGTCGTGGGTATCCCAAAAGCAATGGGAATAGTTGGTTTTTCAATCTGTAAAAAATTATAAATCTTTCCATTAATTACCCCTTGAAATAATGAATCTTCTTATAATAGCCTAATCTTCCTGCAAGCTATATTAATTTGATTTCTGGACACACATTCATATTTAGTCTCATCTTGCAACATACAGGAAATCTTATTGTTGTAATCAATTTTATTAACAACAGTCATGCCTCCACCTTGTCGGGCTTCATAAACCTTAAGTTAGTGTTGTTTCTCAATTGTTTTAAAACAGATTTCTCAATCATAGTCAAGTTAAAAAACCTCGGTTTATGTTCCTTCAATATCTGATATATTTCCTGACAACATATTTTTTCAAAAGTATTTAATAGAGGGTGTAGAGGGGGATTAAAACAACTCTTCTTCTTTAAACAAAGACTTATTCCCTCTGTACAGGTTTCTCTAATGGAATCTTTATATAAAAGGCCCAATTTTAATTTTCTTACAAAGGGCTTTAACTCAGTTAATGTATCACTAACTCTCACTTTATTAGAAGGTACAAATTGTATACCTTTCATAAATAAGTGAAATACATCTTTGTTGATGTTAATCCCAGCATAATTAAATATTTTAAAGCCCTTATATGTACAAAGTAACCCATCAAATTTGTACCTTATAGTCCTCGAGTCTTCAGACTCTAAATACACACCACTACCTATGACTGGGGGTAATTGTTCTTCTTCCAACTGGATTGGCCTCTGTAACTGTTTTTCCTCCCCACTGCATCTTGTACTCCTAAAAAAACTTGATATTCTCTGAAACTGTTTTTATGTTGTAGTCTAGCAGACCTTCTTAATGGAGGAAATTCTAAATCATAAGTGTTGATACTACCCCCCTGTCTGTCCACAGGCACTGACCTTCCTGGTACTCCTTCATTAACCTGAGAATTGCCAACAATGTCCTCACCATCACAATATGCCTTAGGCAAGGGGTATGCCATGTTATGTTTATATTCGTATTCATCCCTGAGCAATTTTTTCTTTTTTCTATCAATGTTAATACCGACATCATGTTCCACTTTATCAAACATATTGTTATATCTAAAATAAATTTTATTAAAATTTACATCATTCAAAATACAATTATTAAATTCATCTATGTCTTTTAAAAGTTCATCATTCCTTTTATTGTTGATTTTTATAATAAAGTCCAACAATTCCATACCATGCCTGTCGAACATTTCCAACAGTTCACAAACTTCTGGTTGCCCTTTCTTGAGGCCATTTGGAAATTTAAAAACACGCAATCCTTTTGGCACTCTTTTTTTGTCAATACATTCTTTAAGATACACGTTATCACACTGTAAACCCCGAACTTTGTATAGTTTAGACTCAAGTGATACTAACCTCGAGTCCAAGGTGTCTGTAACATCAACATTTCCGTTTTTAAAAAAGCCATAGTCTGCCTTTTTCCAGTCGCTCAAGCGATCATAGTTTTGGTTAAAACCACAGTTTCCACCCCTATTAGAGTTCCCATTGCTCGTTGTTCTAGTTTCGTCGATTGTTTCCAGATTGCGCTGACTCAAGTTAAGTCTAGTAACAGCACCCTGAGAAGCATCTCTTGCTTCCCTTTGTGCAAGTATATTCTCACCACTGGAAACAGGAAGTGGAGGATTTTGCAAATGGACCACTGCTTCCTGAAGTTCAGACACTTTGTTCGTTAAATTCAATACCAGTTGTAACAGACTTTCATTATTGTCCTCGCCCCTTTGACCACATGGAAAGGGAACCTGGTCAAATTAATCTTCGAAAACAGGTGACAGATCATCAGTATCCATATTGAGGTCAAGGAGGCTACTCCGCACCGTAAATAACACAACCCAACAAAAGAGTGCCAAAGGTGAAGCTCCAACCAAGATCCAACAAAAACACCACATAGCCGATATCCTTCAACCTCAAACCACAATTTATTAATAGACAAACAAAAAGGTTATGCGCTTTCATCAGTTGACTTCATCAGAACAAAAACATAAAGTGAACCACACTCTTATATATGCCAGTGCTTCCAATTAAAGCCAATAATTTCATCATTTATGCAAATCAATTCTTAAAAGGGAAATATTATACAAAGATAAATAAAATATTTAAAAATTGTATATGTTAGTTCTAACCTCATTTATGAAACTGAAAATGTGTATACATATAATAAAAAACAGTTATAAAAAATCTATAATAAAACTACATCTGTAACATGATGTTTTATCACAATTTATAAGCTCTATATTTGAGCTCAGGTTTGATACTAATATAGTCAATTTAATCCAGGAGGGACTGTGGCATTCAATTCTAATTGCCATTTAACTTCTGCCCTTAAAAGTTTGTTGTTCCAATCACCGCCTCTTACATCCTTTCCTACCACTTCAAGAATACCAAACAAAAATTTATGGTCAGGAAATATATGAATATGTTTGGATAGTGAATTTTTCTCATCATTCCTAGAGATGCTGTATAGATGTTCATATATCCTCCTACGTAACTTTCTTTCTGTTGCACACACACACACACACACACACACACACACACACACACACACACACACGCACGCACACACACACACACACACACACACATTTTCCTGACATCCTGTTTATTTATGTATTTATTTATGTCGACATGTATGTGCTTGCCTGTTTGTCTGTCTGTCTATCTATCTTTTAACTTTGTTAACGAGGTAGTCAGGCTGGTCCAAAGACCCTCTACAGCCATGACCTGACCACATGGTTCAACACAAACAACTGCATCATAAAATAATTATAGAACAATAAGATAAACCATGTTAACAACAAATTAAAAAATGAAGGAGTCACTTGTTACAGAATAAAGAAATGTTAAAGATTCAAGCAAATAAGTTCAGCACAATGTGGATAGCCTATGATTACAGTGAGAAATATATTTTTCTAACTAATACTATTACTAATACTAACACTGACAGTAATAATAATACTAAAATAGTACTACTCATACTAATAATAATACTAGTCCCTTACTGCCACTTATTATTATCATTATTATTATCATAATTATTATCATCATCATCATTATTATTAGCTTTTGCCTTTTTTGTCATTATTTGGATCCTGTCAATGGGACCCATTATTCCAGGCGTGCTTTAGCTTCCTTCCTATTGTCCTTCATTCAGCTTCTGCTGTAGGATACCTACAGATTGTGTTGCTTGGTCCTAGTTTTCCGCATCTAAAGATTTTAAATTTTCTTGATGGTAGACATGCACAAAGACTTGAGTATAAAAACACTTGAAAAAAATTACCTTTCTTCATCTGCCAGATTTTGACTTTTACTGTTGCTGTTTAGTGCAATAAAAATACAGTAAAGTAAAAGAGCCAACCCTTTTTGCATAGCTTATTACTAAGGCACATGTCAATAAAACCTTCCTTTTCACTGATTTAATGTATAAAACAGGTATGCTGACAAAGAAAAAGATGAAAGAAAACGTGATTCCTATTAATCATAGGAATGTTATCCACTGTGAGGGTGGTTAATACTGTTCCAGGCCTACTCATTTCACCCTGCAGAGTTTCATGCTGGGATACATTTTTATGAGTTCTTGTTTCTTTCTGACTCAAACTATAATGCAAGTGCACAGTCACTAGTGTTTTTATGAAGACATGGAGCCTCACAAGTACACTTATTAAATGTACATGTCATCAGAGCTCTCCCTCAGTCTCATCCCCATGTGGTAATACATTCACTGCATTTATACATGAGGGTTTCCTCCTTCCTGATTTGGAAATTGCTGTTACTACAACAATCTGAAGTATGAGTAATCACGTCAAAAGCTGAATCAAAGAAAAAGAATTAAAAGTAAAGTAACTGTTTTCATCCCAATTATTTGATCAGAGTTACTGCATAATTGTCGCCAATATTGCAAGATAATTGAATGAAACAGTAACAGGCAACTGAAGATTAACTTAATATTAACCCATATATTAAAAAATGGCTCCAGACTCTAATTAATTTGTCTGAGTTATAGTAGCATTAGTTTTGCAAACTGCAATGATTCATGTGTTGGACTTCTCTTGAGAAGCTAAGATGAATTATAGGCACCTATAGCCAAAGTCCTGCAAAAGGCAAGAACTAGGCTGTAAAATTAATCCAAATTACTGATGGAGAGATAGAGAGAAAAGAAAGCAAATGTATAACTGGGAATACACAGAAAGAGACCATAATAGAATCTGTATATCATTATTTTCTCTGGCTTTTATGTAGATTAGAACATTTTCACTCCCTTCTTAAAAGAAAAAAAAGACATTTCTCACTCCCCAGTTCATATTATTATGGAGTTGTAAAATTAGTCAGGTCAGACAATAACAGACTTGACTCTGAATTTTCCTCTGCGCTGTTCTTACTACCATGGATAACAAAGAGGCAGGCATCATACTCTGGTGATGCAGTTAATGGTATTAAATACGTTATTATTCTGTAGCTGAATGCAAAAGTACAACTGACAAACCTGATCTACTTCAGGCATGACTGAAAAAAAATAAAACATGATGTTTTAGGTCTTACACCTAGCTTACTGAAAAATGATGGGTCAGAAACAGGATACATTCTAGCTATCATCACTCGTTTAGGATTGACAGACCAGGCTGGAAAATGAATGCGTGTGTGTGTGTGTGGGGGGGGGGTTATTTATTTTTTTATTTTATGTATTGGCCTTGATAGAACACTGACTCACCTCGGCTGTTTTCTGCTTCAGCCTGATCTTACGATGTTGCTCATGAAATTATTAGCAAAAGTAATCTTGGTCATACATTATTATGACAAACATTGTTATACAACCTTCAATGCAAAAATTAAAAAAACAAAAAATGCTGAGCTTAAAGAAAACAGGTGCTTGTGGTTAAGCAAAGAACCAAAGGTTGATTTCAGGAAGAGAGAACAAAATATGGAAAGCTTAGAAAGATATCAAACAGTCCAATTTAGTTAAAACATCTCATGAATGCAGAATAGTAATCTGAACAGAAAAAAAATCTGGTAAAATAAAATATTTCAGAAGTAAATAAACTATCCTGCAAGGACATCCTAAGCTATTCTGAAAACAGTAAACATATATACTGTATGATAGCAGACAAGTACAGGAATGATGGGCATCCTAAGTACAGAAACTGCAAAAATAATATAGTTCTGTCTCTGTACAGTTTACTGAGTTACTAGAAGCACCAAAAATAAACAGCCTCTTTCTATTACCTCAGGTTCCCTTTTACAACAAGCTGACCTCTACTTTAGAAAAGCTACTAAACCATTAATGACCCTATATTTAAACTCCCAGGCATCAGAACATCTAGCTTGGTGGACTCCACTCCTGCTTTCGTAAACCTGTTCCCTTGGTTATAGCCATGCCTATTCCATATATTGCATATTTCTTACTTACCTACAGAGATGCACCAACTCATCCTTCCTAATGGGTGCTAGGCTATCCACAGCCTGAACTCTCTGGCTAAAATTATAGTGGGTCTCACTTATACTCAGAATATATAAATAAGAATGTGCTGTTATGCCACAGCCATTGTGGACACATTACTCAAACTGCAATGTATCATGTTATTTGTCTGCTATATATTAGGTTTAGGGTTTCAAACCTTCTAACTGAGGCAGTTTTTACAGGTTTAAACTGCATTTAATATTTTGATCACATTATTGTTAGTGAAACCTAAAAGAACTGGCTTTGCTGAGGGATCCATTAAATGTTTAAGAGTTTAGAAATAAACTTGACAACGGGGCCTTTTTGGTATTTCTAAGTTCTGGTATTTCTAGTAATACTATCCTAGGTGCTGGTATGCTACAGGGGTTAGTATTATTTCTTGCTCTTTCTTCGCCATTTTTCAATTACTGTCTTCTAGACTCAGACATTTTAACTTTCATTACATAAACTGATGACAAAAAAATGTTTCCATCAGCACACAAAACTGAATATGCTTCAATGATTTCTCAGTCTCCAACTTATAGTCATCATTAATAAGGAATTCACTGTTTTTTATTTTTTGGGACAACACAAAGGCCAAAGGGAGCTTCACCACTATAAATCAGATTCAAAAAATGAACTTATTTTATAAACAGAAACTTACAAATATTTCAGCATCTTCTTTATCCCATGCTTACAATTAGAGAATATTCAGACTCTTTGACCATTAAAGTCCTTTAATCAGTTGACTCTTTGTTAGGTGACTAGGTTTGTTTCTTAAGATCTAGGCAGTAGAACCCACAAGTGTACCAAAATTCAAGGAACCATGCTCAGACTTCTGTCTCACTTCTACCTATATTACTGCAATCCTGCAAACTACAGCTAATAAAATATGTAGCTTTGTACTCCTGTCTAAGCTTAGACAATGCAGTTGCTAAACTACAGAGAAAGCAAATTGGGTAACTATAACAGATATAGTACCTTACTGCTTTACTTGTTACTCAAGTGGCACATCTACAGTACTTCTCCTCTACCATGTACACATGGGTCTATATTATATCATCAAATGCTTAAAAAAGCGAACAATGAATAATTGACCCCATGTAAGTGAAAGGTTACAATCTCGAAAGCTCAGAACAGTGATTTTTTTCCAAGGGACCAAAATCGCTGTTCCAAAAATAAAAAAAAAGAAAAATTTGAAAGAATGCATAAAGCTGGGGCCCCCACACTCCTCCTACTTAAATATACCAACTCTGAGATTGTACTACAGTGCCAAAAATGTCAAAGTAACGCAAGCGGCCATGCAAATTCTTTCCCTGAGAAAGAATTTGCTTAAAAGTCGCTTTGCTATTTTGCCTTTTTGTTGTTTTAAGTTCGACCAAGAAGCATGCGATAGAATGTGTCTTCGGTCATCTAATAGGAACCCATACAGATATGGGAAGGCAGTACTAATCACTGTCTGCTTATATTTCAAGATCAAGGAACAGTCACAACAAATTGATAGGAATGCAATATATATATGATAATCTATGCATTTGGTCTATATGTGAAAGCAAGCTGGCCCAACACTTTCCCTACTCTTTCTAAACCTATTATTTTGGTTGAAATTAAACTAAAAATGAAAAAAAATCTAGCATGCACAGGGTTGGGTTTGTATAAAAATAGAATGTGTTATGCTATTAAAAATAAATTAGTATAGCTTAACGAGTAGGCATTAATTAAATGTACTCTACAACATTAATAAGACAGAAAAAGTCACTTAATTACATTAGCGTTGCCCAAAATCAGGAAGATCAAATCACACTTCCAAGTCTAAAAAAGTTATTTTGTAGCTATAAGCTTTGGGTTGCCAAAGTCTCTTTTTAGAAGTCTCCAGTCCTTGAGCACTAGAAAAAACAGTTTTAAGTTCCAAGTCCCCTCTCTTGGGGAATCCAGAAAAATGGAAGATAATTATTTAATAATTATTTTCAGCTCATTTAATCACTCAGCTTCTTTCCTAGACAAGCTACTTCCATACTGCTCATAATCTCTTTTGTCCTATGGATGACCCAATGACTAGAATAAGTAAGATGCAATATTAGAGATTTAATTTCTTTGTAAGAATGTTGCTTTATAGTGCTTCTCAAACATATACCCAAGACGAGTTATTTGTAAGAGTTCAGTTGCAGTTCATAACTGTGCAGGTCAAATGCCTGACTTGCTCAAAATGCTGAATAATGAATGAAAGACAGTCCAAATGCAACTGAAGAAAGAAGACTGAATGAATGAATGTACATGTTTCTCTGCAGTATAGGTCTAGTGAAAATAAGATAGGTAACACTTTGATTTTTTTTTGTTCTCTGTCTCTGCTGTTGATTGTTCAACTGTTAATGCATAGTTCTTTTTCAGCACCAAGGAAAAGTCAGCTTTTTTCTATCTGCCCAGGTTTATCACACTTATGACAAGAATATGTTTGCTGTTTAAACATTAAGTTCCATATAACATCTTGGAAGTTGATTATATTTTGGACCTGTTAACTAATTAATGTCCTAGAGCAGGATAGTGTTCAGTTTAGATCCAGTTTTGAAGACCATTCCTTTGAGTGATAGCATTTTATATGCATTCCTTTGAGTGATAGCATTTTATATGCATTCCTTTGAGTGATAGCATTTTATACACATTCCTTTGATAAGCTGCAATCAAACGATGAGAAGGAGGATACTGATTTCTTCTAAAAAAATCTTTCAAATGAAGCATGATGTCTGCACGCTGTTTTCAAAGTAACTAAAAGGAAGCGTTCAGGAAATAGTTATACAATACCACATTACATATTAAAAGACTGGCAAGGTTATCGCATGGCAATATAATTAATAAATGTAATCAATACACATCAGTGACATTAGGGCATTACGCAAGCAATGAACAATAGTATACAAAATGATATATGATAAAATGATAAGGGTTGGGAAGGTGGCCTAATGGTTAAGGTGTTTGCCTTACAAACACAAGGTGCAGGGTTTGAATCTCACAAGAGATAATTGGCTAGGCTTACAATAGCTCACAAGGACACTTAGCCTAGTACTAATCTATGAATCTATAAAGATAATAATGGAAATAACGCTAATTAAAATAATAATGATAATCAAAAATATCATGTTACTAATGTTATTTTTGTATCAGAAAGGCTTTATCCATGCAGAACCTTATTTGTAAAGTGACCCCTTTCTGTAAGTAATAGGTGACAATGCTTTCTTCTAGGTGATGCCCTCAACATGTAACTCGCATTCATGTTATATCAGCAATTTTTGCAAACAACCTTTGTTTATATCGAATATTACTGAATATATGAAATCTAACTGTAAATATACATTTTTAGTGACAACTGGTAATGACGACACTGTGTAGAAGATATATGTACATAAATTGATACAGGCATCTCCAGAAACAAATCATATTTCCATACTATGCAATCTAATTCATGGAATACATGGAATAAGAAAGCAATAGTGCTCAACAGAGTTTGTGCTAGTGTGTAAATAATGCATGCCAAGGGGTGTTCTGAGGTCCCACACTGCAGGCAGTCGGCCTCTACACTCCTGGAAGGGCAGTATTTATACAATAACCTATACTCTATTGCACTTACAGAATGGGCTAGCTGTAAAACTGTTTTAATCATTTATTTTTTTATTACTATAGTACTATTTTTTTATATTTTAGAAGTAAAATAGTTCCTCCATCAATGTTTCAAACTTGCTGTATTATATGAAAATTGTGATGGAGGAAGTATTTTCACCCAAAATATAAGATTTTCAAAGAATGTCCAGATAGCTACCTCATTTTGTTGGTCTGATACTGATAAACACTTTAGCTTGCTGTCAAATCACTAGGGATTGAAGTCATTAAACAGAAATATAGCTAGGGCAAGGCAAAAGGGGAAATTGCTACAGGCACAAATTGTTGGGGGGGTGGGTGCAGTCCACCATAAGCCAGTCTCAATCTCTCTTTAATGCAGTACCAGATTTGAGTCAAACCTGAGCACTGTAATACAGGTAGGATATAAACTGCAGCAACTGTTTGCCACATTTGTAGCAAGTAGTTTGTTACAGTTTTTAAAAAAAGTTTTTTTTATTAAATTGACTTGAAGAGGGTTGGGGGCAGGGCACAGAAATGGGACCTGAATGGATGGGGCAGGAGGGGTGTGTCATGCATCTTGTCACCTGGTTGGTGCACTAGTAGAAGGAACGCCCACTGTTTTTCCTTTTTGCACTTTAAATGAAGAGAGAGGGAGGGAGTGGAGGCACACAACTAACTGTAATAAGCCCATTTTTGTGATCTGCTTATTACAGTGAAGTGCTTTTTGTCTTTTATTTTATTTTTTGTGCTTCACTTGAAAAGCTCAGGGAGTGGAGCACTGGGTCATATTACTAGCCCAGGGTACTGGTTAAACCCGCTACATTTCTGTCATTGAATAATGACACGTTTCATTTTCAGACTTATATTTTCTTCAGAAAATGCATGTTAAAAACTCCTTTTATTCTAGCTACTTTCTAATTTTATAACAGCAATGTTTAAAATCTGTTCTTATTTTTGAACCTCTGCCCCCCCCCCCCTTATTTTAGGCTTTAACCAGAATTCTTGAGCTAAGAGGTTAAGTACGCCTGTTAATTTTCATTGCTGCTGCTACTACTGGACTATCTCCCCCTCTCTCTCTCTCTCACACACATGCACACAGAGACACACACAGACACACACACACACACGCACACACGCACACACGTACACGCGCACACGCACACAAACACACATACACACTTTTCTATTTTTTTAATTTTCTTTTTGTTTTAATTTTGCACTCACTAAATAACAAAAGTGCTGTATAGCAAGTGTAAAATAATACTGGCTGTTAACATCATTACTGTCCTAGCTCCATGACAGCTTAATATGCTGCCATAAAGTATCAGACTCATTGTTTAGCATGCATTACCTGTACATTAATATTTCACTGTAGAATGTATGGTTTGTTCATTATCTAACTGTAAAAGATATATATATATATATATATATATATATATATATATATGTATATACATATGTGTGTGTGTGTGAGTGTATATATGTATATATATATATATATATATATATATATATATATATATATATAAAATGTGTATATATGTATGTATATGTATACATATATATCCCCCCACTTGGGCATCATCAAAAAACTAACACAACTTGCTGTTAATAACTATCTCATCAGATAGGTGGCCAACTGGCTGACAGGACCCACAAGGTCAAAATAGGTGCCATCACCTCTGACAGCAGACGTGTCACTAGTGGTGTTCCCCAGGGATCTGTCCTGGGATCCCTACTATTTGGCATCTACTTCTCAGAGGTCCAGGCAAAGACAAAAGGCCAGTTGCTGACCAAGTTTGTGGATGACTGCAAGTTGGGTGCTGTTACTGACTCCCCAAATGATGTTAACATACTGCAAGAGGGTCTCACAGCTACAAATAACTGGTGACAAAGTTATGGCCTTACGTTAAATTAAAAAAAAATGTATTATCATACCATTCAGCAAAATCACAGCCCCTACTGATTACTACATCAAAGGCAACCCCCTAAGCACACAACCTGTGGTGAAAGACCTGGGTACTCAGATTGACAATATTCTCACATTCGACCATCATGTGGTGGCTGTGGTCAGAAAAGCCTTTTATTTGGTTCATCTCATAACAAAAGGGATTGCATCCAGAAAAAAGGAGGTTATTACAACTCTGTACTCCTCCCTCATTAGACCTATAATTGAGTATAATGCCCCATTTGGTATGTACCTCTGCAAATGTGCACCAACTGGAAAGGCCTAAGAAATATCTCACAAAGAGAATCCATGGCCTCCAACACCAGTCCTATGCTGACAGGCTCAAATCATTATCACTCTACTCAGTATCATACAGATTGCTCAGAGGTGATCAGTGTCTCACCTACAAGGCAATATCGGACCCTGCCCTACTAGAGATGCTCCATATCTGTAAGTCTAACTCCTCAAGCATTACCCATTCAATAGGCCTAAATCTAATATGCAACATCAACAAAACCTGCTGTAGAGAAAGGTTTGTCTCCCAAAGGCTACCCCACTTCAGGAATAGACTTCCCATACATGTCAAACAGAGTACCTCACTGACCCTCTTCAAGTGCAACCTTGATGAGTGGATGGGAAACCACAAATTTGTCCCAGGGGTTCCACCTTTGTCCCTCATTGACAAGGATGACAGGTGCTGACTGAGGTTTCTTTTTTGGGGATAAACTCTTGGCTAGGCTTGTAAGGGCCCCAGGTAGATTAGCCTAGTAACCTCCTATGATCCTATATTATACATATATATATATATATATATATATATATATATATATATATATATATATATATAAAGTACATCTATATTATCTATATCTATGTGTATCTATGTGTATATCTCTCTCTCTCTCTATATATATATATATATATATATATATATATATATATAGTTGTAGTTGATAAACAAAATGCTCGTAAGTGTGAATGGCTGTGAGTGGGGTGAGTTTGGGAGGAGAGTGAGTGAATGCCATCTTATTCAATTGGCAATAATGCAAAAGTGATGTTTCAGTTTATAGTTAATAGTTTTTAGTAGTGACATCATTAGTGAATAGAAGATCTGTTATGCTATTAAAATTTTGAGTGAGTTAGAGTTATATTTAATAACGGTCCTTCATTCTGAGTATTATTTTTAGCTGGCTCTTAATGAATGTCATGCAGAGAATTGAACTTTGGCGGCATACTGGGCTGGATTCCAAATGCTAGTTGCATACAGTGCAGAACTCTGAAGGAAGACTTCTGCATACCTCCTGCAGATGTAATTTCAGAAGGTACACCACAAGCAGTTTGAATGCTTAACTATTCAGTATAGGATAATTATGGATTCCTTGCATATCTGTCAGATTCCAAAACACATTGTGCATGTCCACTGCAAATGAAATGCAATGAGCTGTAATGTTGACTCTGTTTCTGAAATGCTTGGCGTATGACATTGTCTAGGACCAAATAATGGAAGCTATTCCCATGGAATCTATAATAATATTAACCCCCCAAATGATACTTGCAATGAATGAACTGCAACAGGTTGTAAATATAGCAAACAATGGAGAGGGATGTGTCTCGGTGTACTACAAGGCAGTCAGCTGGACTGAGAGTAAGGCTGCAAATAAGACAAGTGTCATATCAAGAAATCATTGACAAGTATTTCCTAGACAGGCAGCTGGTGCAGGCTGTGTGCAATATGTGTGCCCCACATGTCTGTGCAGACATTGAGAGGCAACCCCATTGCTGTTGAAACAAAAGTGAGTCTCAGCCTAGATGTACTGGCATCTGAAACATTCAAAGATAAACTGGGATGCTGTAGGAGGGTCACAGCCAGCTGTCAGTCATATCCTGTCAAAATTCCTGGCAGCAATGTGCAACAAGGTGGTTGAATACTTACACTTTCCACTTACTCCCATGGATTGGAGACCACCAGTTCTATAACCTTGCTAACTTCCAACATGTTCTTGGTTCAATAGACTACACCCGTATCCCTATTAAGACCCAGTGAACCCAGAAGCAGACAGATACATCAACAGAAAGGCATGGCCATCCCTGATCTGCTAGTGTGTGTCTGCAGCAGATATCAGCATACCAAGCATTATGGCAACATACCCTGGAAGTATTCATGATACTGCCATATGGAGAGAAATGATCTGAGGACTAAATTCCTTGAAGGTGAAATATCTGAGGGAATTCTCCTTGGTAAGTACAGGAACATAGCTAGGATGTAAGCGAAGGACATACTTCTCATCATTATCCATGACAACAACATATGTGTTCACTCCCCACAACAGGTAACTGTGGTTATCCAGTTGAGCAGTGGATAATGACTTCACACAGAGAACCATCAAACCCTGCAAAGAAAGCCTACAGTAAAGTGACAGCAACAACATGAAATACATTTGAGTGTGTGTGTGGTGTACTGAAAGCGAGGTTCAGATATCTGGACACATCCAGGGGTGCATTGCAATACACAGCTGAAAAAACAGCACAGATAATAACTGCACACCATGCTACACAATGTGCTAAAAACAGCACATGGAGGTCTTCCAGCTGCAGGTGTGGATGCACTACCAAAAGAACCCCAGATGGCTGAAGAGGACATCACACAGGTATCAGAAGAGGAGCAGGATGACAAATGGGGCAGATGACACAGGAATGGGTAACCAAAGGTGCAACCACAACCCCAGGCCCAGGTAACACAGCAGCATCTTACACATAACTTTGAGTCATGACAAGACACATTTACAGAAGTACACACATTAATCACTGATGTTCAGGTCCAAAACAGTAAAAAACAACCACGCATCTGGGATGAAGCTGTCACACCAGTACACAAAGAACAGAACCAGAATAAAAACTGGATGACAACAAATATGGCTAAGTAAAGTAAACCCAAACGTTTTTATTATAACATAGTAAGCGCTTTTGTGTTGTCGTCAGTGCTTCATTAGACTTTAAAAATACACAGGTTAACACTCACTATTTAAAATCCAAACCGCAAATCAGAAACTGATTCCAATTACAGCATCATAACAAGCTGTCCAATCAGCTATAGAAACTCTGACAGCAAATTAGACAGTACATGATCTGCCAATATATACCAAAAATAAATAAGACAAACTATAATTTCTAGTATGTCTTAAGTATATATTAAAAACTACTTATCTACTAGTCACCTATTTCTAAGAGTAGATATGTGCTTAGTCATGGTAACATATACAAGTCCAACACCATTAAATATAGTTCTATGAGACTCAGAAACAAAAAAATAAAAATAAACAAAAATTCAGATCAATTGATTGCCAGAATTACATGATAAAGTGACTAAATGAATATTTAATGCCTTGTGTATGCTTGCTTAATTTAATTGTATGTAATGAAAACATATAAAAGCCGTGGGCTCCTATCTGTTGCATTTAGAATTGCTAAATGTTTCCAACATTCAAAATTCATAAGCATAGCACAACATTGCAGTGAAATATAAGAATTCCTAAATGCATACCATGAAAACCAATTAAAAACTGCTACCACAACAACATAAGTGAATCACCTGTCTAACAAGAAAAGATAAAACAATGAAGGATAAATACTGTACCTAGGTGCCTGCATTCAAGTAGATGAGCCATGACAGTTGATAAAACCAGAAAAAGTTCAGTATAAAACAGTTGATAAAAACAAAAAAAGTTCAGTATAAAACATTACTTCACAGTAAACATCTAAGCAGGGGTGGTATTACAATCACAATCTTAATGTGCAGACCCTATGTGTACACATGAAACCTAAAAGCTATAAGAATATAAGCTAGCTAATGTTACTAAGAAACATCAATCAACATTCAAGTGATGTATGTAGAAATGAGTATGTCTGCTTACAAGTGTAAGGTCTTAAAACCAAAAGGATCACTACTCAGTCAGTAAAATTAAAATGAAAGTACCTTACCGGATAAAAACATCCAAAGAAACATACTAATTGAGTTATAATCCTGTAGAACCAGGTCAGTGAAGGTGCATAGTTGCTAAAATTCCCAAAAGTGTGTAAACAAACTTGAAGTTGCTTAAGAAGCATCCTCTATGTGCATAGAGCCAATCAAAGGAGTATGTGTGAAAGAATGGTGTTACAGCCTATCATTCCCTTTGGCTGGAGTCAAATAACCAATCAATGGGGTTAAATGTGATTCTATGAGAGAGAGAAAAAAATTAGTCAGGCAATGGTTCATAGGTTAGTACCAGGCTAACTGCCCTTGCGAGTCATTTTAAGCCTAGCCAATTATCCCTTGTGAGACTCAAACCCTGTACCTTGTGAGACTCAAACCCTGTACCTTGTGTTTGTAGGGCAAACACCTTAACCATTAAGCCACCCACCCAACCAGTTCTAGCTTTCAAGAAAGGTTAGATAGAAACAGCATCATTCAGTCCATAACACAGGTCTGCTGTAACCAAATGATCCATTATTTTTTATTCTTCCTGTCACCCATTCTGTTGTCTTCTTTCAAAGTGCCCAGGACCATACATTTGAAATTATGTTTATTTATTTTATTTTTTATTTTACATTTGTTGACCGGGCTAGTCTAGCTGAATATATGTCCATTTTCAGTAGAGGCCCAGGGAGATAATCTCCAAACAGTTAAAATAAATTCACTTCAAAGAAATACATGTTTAAAATGCAGATACATTTACAGTAAAAGAGAAAAAAGATAAAGATAATATCTGTTTACATATTATTAAAGTATATAATTGCAGTACATTTGACATTGATTAGTAGAAGTACAGTTTCAAGTAGACATTCAAATAGAATAATAGCATAATGTACATGTAATACATCTAGTAGTAAAGGTTTTTTTTTTTTTTTTTTTTTTTTGTGAGGTAATTAATACTATGATGGAGAAATAGAGCATTAGATGTTAGGATGAAGTATATGCAGGGTTCTAAAGGTAAAGGTTGAGTCATTTATCAGGAGCTAGATAGTCAGTAAGGATTAGTACAGGGGCACAACCACTTTGTTTTGAGGAAGAGCTTAAGTTTCTTTTTAAATAGAGTTGTGGAGGGAATTGTAGATAGTTCAGAGGGAAGTAGGTTCCAGTGTTTTCCAACAGTATTGGAGAAGAGGGAATCTCCAGCCTTGTTATTTGCTTTGTCAATATTTACAAGAGGTTTGTGTGCAGATCTAAGAGACTTCAGGTTATGGTAAGGGTAAATTAGAGTAGATAGAATAGGTGTTTTGGCAGGTTGATACAGTATTTTATGGGCAATGGTTAGTTGATTAATTTTCAGTTGCTGCTGAAATTTAAGCCAGCCTAGTTGCTTTAAATTAATACAGTATTGGGTTCTGAAAGGGTTACCTGTAGCAAACCTGGCTATGCTATTGTAGGTGTTTTCTAATTTCATAAGATTATGTTTTGACAGGTTAGTAAATATGGGTGAGGCATAGAGAAGGAAAGAGATTAGGTGGGAGTGGGCAATGGTTATTCTAGTTGCTGGAGTGAGGTAGGGTTTGATTCTGTAAAGAGAGCCTATTTTTTTATTAATAGTTTTCAAGGTGTTGCTGATATGGGTGTCGAAGCTAAGGTTGTTGTCGATGGTGATGCCTAGCAGTTTGGTAGTAAGATCTTGGGATATAGGTGTGCCATTTTTAGATAAAATTGTAAAGTCTATTTGGGGGGATTTATTGGTAGGTGTGAATAGGAGGAGTTTAGGTTTTTTTGGGTTAAGTAGGAGACATCGTTGTGTAAACCACTGTTCAACAGAGTTAAATATGTGTTGCATCAGAGAGTGAAGTTCTGATACAGTTGTGGCTGAGCAAATAAGTGTGGAATCGTCTGCATATTGTATGCATGTAGCTAGGGGAACTGCTTGGTGGAGGTCATTTATGAATAAAGAAAACAGGAGAGGACCCAGTATGGACCCTTGAGGGACACCGATGTTAACTGGTAGATGGGTAGATAGAGTGGAGTTACAGAGTACAGCTTGATGTCTATTAGTTAAGTAGGACTTGAACCATTTAATAGGTAGAATGTCAAGTGAGAGAGATTGAAGAATTTGTATGAGTATTTGGTGGTTGACCGTGTCAAAAGCCTTGGACAGGTCTAAGAAAAGTGCAGAGGAAAGGGTGTTAAGGTTATGTTTGTTGTTGATGGTGTTTGTAAAGGAAAGGAGGGCAGTGGTGGTACTGTGGTAAGGTCTGAAACCATGTTGGGTATTAGAAAGCAAGTTATTTTGGAGAAGGTGGTCAAGCAGTTGCTTGTGGATACACCTTTTCATGATCTTAGATAAGGGGGAGAGTAGGGCTATGGGGCGATAGTTAGAGAGTTCAGTAGAATTTCCTCCCTTATGAAGGGGAATAATATGAGAGACTTTCCAAAGTTTAGGGACGTATCCCTCAATGATGGTTCTATTGATTAGTATGGAGATAGGGTAGGCAATGGATTTGGCTGCTAGTTGTAAGTATTCTGCAGGTAGCAAGTCAGCAGTGGGAGTACATGGTTTGAGTTTTTGGATGAGGGAGAGAATATAAGCTGTTGGGACAGGTTGGAAAAGAAATGGGGGTGGTGGATTTGAGTTAGAATTAGATATAGTTGCGTTTTGACTAGAAAGGTGACTGGCAAGAGTTTGAATTGTTTCAGTGAAAAAGAAGTTAAAATCATTAGCAATTTGCTTGGGGTTCTCTTTGTCTGTAGCTTGTGGGTTGGGTGTGATAGATTGACCAGTCTGAAATAACTGATTAATGTTTGCCCAGAACTTTTGTGGGTTTTTCTGGTGAGTTTTCTGAGATTGTAGATAATAGTTTTTTTTGTCGTTCAATATTGCTTTTTCAGTCTCATTTCTCAATTGTTTGAAGTGTTGGTGATCAGCAGGGTTTTTAGTTAAGTGAGATTTGTTCCAGATTTTATTTCTGAGATGGATTTTTTGCTTAGTTTCTTTAGAGAGCCAAGGAGCAGATTTAGTTCTTATTCTAACAGACCGAGTGGGGGCATGATGGTTGAGTATGTCTAGAAACTTAGTATTAAAGTAATCTACATCTTCATCAAGAGAAAGGTGTTTTAAGGGTGACCAATTGCATGCTTTCAGTTCACTTTGAAATAGATCCAAGTTGAAGTTTTTCTTGGTTCTAATTGTTCTAGTAATGGTTCTACTCTTTGTTCGCAACATGTTTAGCTGTGGCCACTGTAGTATCTTCCTTCCTAATTTTATATAAATGTTCTTTGATCCTGTCCCTACATGTCCTGTTCATTTTTCCTATGTAGAAACTGGGACATTTCATACAAATAGCTAAATAGACCATGTTCTTGGCCCAGCAATTGACATAAGTCTGAAGTCTCACAACCTTGCCAGTGGTGGGATGAACAAAGTGATTGGTATTGGCTATAAATGAGCAGATATTACACAATCTGCAAGTGAAGGTTTCCACTTACTGGGTTCATTAACATTTGTCCATCACTGTTCTGGTAGCATACTCTTCTTCTTATAGATTTAACATTTGTGTATGTAATGTTTGGATTTGGACCCACAATTTGAAAGATGTTATCATTGGACATCAACACGTGCCAGTTCTTCTGGATGATGTTGATTATACTCCGATTGTCAGATGTGAAAGGCAGTACTAAGTGACATTTTCTATTTATGACAGATTCTTTCTTCTCTGCAGATTTAATCTTTTTAGTGAAATAGGGTCTGCCTCTACCTTGCCTTTCAAAAATCACCACATCAGTAATTTCTAGAGATTCTTTCATCAAGTAACCCCTATCTTCAAGACTCTTGATCATATTGTCCAATGTTATGTTGAGCTCCATGTCATTATTAGTGATCCTTGATAGTTTTAACATTTGCCCTTTGATAATATTTTGAAATACAAAGGTGGGACGCATACTACATCTCTCCAGAACATTGTTCTTCCAGCATTGTTTCTTATAAACTGTTGTCTGCATTTGACCATCTTTAATCTTCAAATTAACATCTAGGAATTTAATTTCTTCTCTAGATACTTGCATGGTAAATTGCAAAAAGTCAGTTGTGTTACCTATATATGTCACAAACCCATCCAGTATCTCTCTGCTTTCAATCCAGACCAAGAATATCATCCACAAAACATTTGTAAAAGGTGACCTTGTTGTGATCTGTTTCATATGAAAGGGCTAGCTTGGTCTACCAACTAGCCATCACTAAGTTTGCATATGTGCTGGCACAAGAGGTGCCCATGGCTACCTCAGTTTTCTGAAGATAGTATTCACCATTAAATATGAATGCAATGTTCTCTAAGATGAGCTCAATTAGCATACACAGTAGATTAATCCAGTTAGAAGTAAAGGCAGCCTGGACTGATAAAATTTCTTTTAAAAAGTCTATTCCTGTCTAGTTAGGTATACATGCAAATAAGGAACAGACATCAAGAGTGACAAACCAGCTAAGTTATGTAATAGATCGCTGTTGAAAGTATCGATACAGGGATTCCAGAAAATCCTGGGTGTCCCTTAGAACAGTGTCTGTCTTCAAAACCACAGGTTTCATGAATGCTTCTATCTGGGGACACAAAATAGGTGTATATGTACTTGTTTTTTTTTAAATATTTGTATTAGATTCTGCATTGTGAAACATTAGCTTAAGCATGACATTCCAACAAAACAGTTTGATGTCAATCACTATATCACTAAAATTACTGGAAGTCGCTGGAATGAAAGAAAGTCTTTTCTGTAGGACTTTGTGTTGATCCTCTGCCGATATGTGATTCAAAAGACTGTGTTCTGTGTCCAGAACTTCTTGACTGTCATTAAGGGCCATACATCCTTGGAAGAATTCCTTCTCCTCCTTCCTCTGTTTCTGGACTGATCTTGTTTGTATCATTATAACAACAAGCTGTGCCCAAAAAGCCTTGGTTGCATTAAAGACTTTGAGATACCTGGTGGTTTATTTCTTCTATTTTGTTGTACTTCGTGTAGTAGTTATTTTTTTTTTTTTGTATCATTTTCAAATAGGTAAGGGGACCCCTGGGAAAACCTGGTCAAAAGTATTGTTTATTTTAGGTCTCACATCAGTTTCTTTGTGTACAAGGGTAATAACATCACTGGTATTTTCAATTCATGCATTGTTGCCGCAATTCATGTCAAGCTATTCATTCTCAGATATTGCAGCCTTATCTGCTGTCTCTTGTGCGGTCTCTAGTGAAGGAGGTTTAGGAATGGGCAGAAGTGGCATTGTCTCTGATGATACTTGTTTAACCACTGCCTTTCCATTCTCATGTGGCCAAGAAAAAAATGTGTCCTGCTTTGAAATCCATCATATCCCTTTCTAGTTTACATTGTTTTGTGTTTATTTCAGCTCATAAAGTCTAGTATTCTCCAGTAAATCCTCCAAAGCCTTCATAGCAGGTGAAACAGGAAACTGGTTCAAAAAGTCTTGTTCCTTAGAATTAAACTCAATAACTAGTTTGTCCTCTATATGTTTAAAAAAATCAATCAATAACTTCATATAAATAAAGCTCGTCTGAAAATTAATTTTCTGCCAGCTTACCAGTAATTCTTGGTTATTTGCAGGCCTCTTGGAATTACTTTAAAATGTAGGCAAGCTTCTAGATGTTTCCATTGCCACTGTAATTTCTTTAGCTTTGTAAATATATCCTCTAATTCTCTTCTAGCTGATAACAGCTTCTGTACATCATAGTTGGGTTGTTCATTCATCTTATTAGGGTGAGACTGATTCTACTAGACAGAGTGGATCAACTGTCACTGTTACTGTAATGCATTGTATGCTGCCTATGCTGAAGGCTCACACTGTAGTCTGGTCTTCCCCTACTACATATTGAAATACTTGGCCCAGGTTGTTCCACAGAGGAGACTCTTGTGGTGACACCAGCATGTGGAGATACACCGTGAGAAGGAGAATGATTGTGATTAACTTGTCTGATCATGATTGCCAGGCCCTCACTGGATCGGCAAGCAGCAGATGTGTGTGCATGTTGCAGCACAGACATTGCTGCCCAATGGCAAGGCTTGGTCTCCTTAGAGGGGACCTGCCACTCACATGTGGCAATTGGATAAGTACTGTCAGGATTTGCAGAAGTCTATTTGAACAATAGCACCACTGTAGTACTGTTGTAGCCAGGGACTCAATGGACCATGCCACAGATAACATGCTTTCATTCTGTGTAGCCAGTGATGCTATGGCTGCCATGTGTCTGTACTCCTGTCCTTCATGTAGCACACCTAGCTGTTGTCCAACATGATCTATGACATTAGCATGTGCAAGGATGTCAGTTCCATGACATCATTGGGAATCTTGATTTGCCTGTAGAAGTAGGCAGATACCCACTGACACATACCTGTGCACACCAGCTACATACCTACATCTACTGCAATAGGCAATATTGCCATGTTGTAGGGACTGGTTATCATCACCAGTAGACTAAACATGGGGCTGTCCACAGGCCTCCTTCTGTCATCCATCTGATGTCCCCTCATTGTCAGAATGGCTGGACAAGTTTCCTTCTACATCTGAGGTTACAGCTGTACCCACATCCTGTATCACCATATCATTGCCCTGTGTGCCTGCAGCCATGCTCCCATACTGATACACATCAGATCCCACATCGAGATCAGCTAATGGGGGATAAAGGCAGTTAATGTGCTAAAAGAAGAGACAGATGACCCAGGTGAGGAAAACGTGCTTACATCATATGGTGGATATCATTATTTACATATGACAAATATATCTCACTACAATGTTACAGATAATAATGACTTACCAGAAGGTTTTGTCTGTATATGGGCCATGGAATCTATATAAAAGGGAGCTGACAATTATGTTACATATGCAACATATATAACATATGTGAGGAATGCAAGCATAATACATACCTGATAAGATTCCTATCACACATCGAAAAGTGTAAATATCGAATGGCCTAAAGACCGAAAATGCCAGTCCTCGATATGCAATTTGTGAGATTGCAGTACAGTGAAGATCGGAATATTTGCCCTTTCCTCACTGTAGTGTGATCTTGGGGATGGTATATATATATATATATATATATCTATATATATATATATATATATATATATATATATATATATATATGTATATATATATAAAATATTTCATTTGTTCAATGTTCTAATATAGAACCATCTGACATGTCCTTGTCAAAATATAGTGTCAGATGATAGGGATGAAACAAATGTAGAGAAACAAAGTCATAAACACAGCATTTTTAATCACATCCTTGCCACCATGGACCATTCCAACAGCGTTAAAATATACAGTACATAATAGATATGCATACTAGTAGTTTGTGGATGAGATGCTGATGGTGACTGTCCTATGAAGCCATAGAAGGACATTTTATTACTGGAGGACAACAAGAGGAATAACCAAAATGATGCATATGAAAGAGAGGTAATAGCATTTCATTGACACCCTCCCAATGTGGTGAGCTCATCTGTTGTAATACAGATCCAGCAATAGAAAAGAACAGGCAAATCAAGCACAGTCATGTATGCAGGCAACATAATATTCACATGTTGACTTATACAACACATTAACAGGGTCTGTTGATACTTATGTGATGTATGGTACACATGTTGGCCAGATGTTCCTGTGCAGAAAAACAACAACATTAATTTCATACAACACAGGTCTGCTTCACATTGTTGCAGCCTATGAACATCCTGGGGAATGATACTTGGTGTGTCTGTAGATGCACCTGCATGACTTGTGTTGCTAGAAGATGTACCTGTAGCTTACAATGTGAAAGAAATAAAATGGCAGCAAACAGCACTAGTATGACAGTAGTCTGAGGCAATAACAGGTAATAGTCACAGTAACAGTATATGGAGAAACTCACCTGTCATTTCCTGCTGTTGTGTAGAAGTTGTTGGACCTTTGTGAATAAATGAACATGTTGTTTGCATTGTTGTATATGTGCTGCATTTGTATGGTTTCATTTCATTATACTTATGTTGATCATTATCACCCTGTGTGGATGTATGGGCATGATTGACTTGTGCTTTTGCAACACAAAAATGATAGTGCATGAATATGCATGCAACAGCAGTATGTACTGATTTACTTTATATGCATCAGTGTTATGCAAAGTAATGCATACAAGTGTGGCCTGGAATAGGTGCTTCTAGGCCCTAACAACAGGTGTCCAATCCTACTGTGTAATGTTACTATTAATCCAAATGGTAGTCTGACCAAGCAAGACTATTTAGGAGTGGCCTGTGCAGTGTCACCAAATACATATGCAAGTATGCTAAGAACTTAAATATGTTTCACAAATATCAGCCACAAAGATAGATTTAAATATATTTAATAATAAATAATAAAAAGAACAAGACAATACTCAGAAATGAAACACAGTTACTTCAGAGTTCAAAATCACAGGAAATATTTAAAACAACATTATAGCACAGTCTCAGATAAATGCAGAAACATCTAAACTAATCTTTACTATATTCCTATCCATATCTAAGAGAGATACTATACCCTAAGTCTTATTTACAGACAACATGCAGGCCAAAGTACTGAGTGGATGTTTCTAGGTCCAAGACAAGATACAAAATGCATAATCTCTCTCTGAGACAGTTCTTAAATTAATATCAAACATTATTGCTGAGTTAGCTTGGATGGCATCACTCTTTATCACCTGACTTCAGTTCCCAGGCTAAAACAAAAACTAGGAATTTGAAAATCTCTGTGTTAAAAATGCATATCTCTCAGATGTTTGTTCAGAACTGTGTAGCTGCTAGGAAGTCATAAAGCAAACACTTTACATTTTAAACCTAGAAATTACTTTACTTTTGAGACAGAAAAACTTCTAGCTCTACACTTTGTTTCTACTTGCTGCATTAAAACTAACTTTTATAACACATCGTAAAGTACTTAATTTCAACTTATTTTCTTGAAGTTTTGTAAGTTAATCTTCTATGTTCCAGCAGGGTATGCTGTGGTTGCCTTCTTGAAGCTCAGTACATAACATGCAGTTCTGTATAAATCATATCAATATTCACAAATGACATAGAATTATTTACAAAGTTCCAGATAGCTGGGATGGTAGTGTCACAACTTTTACCAACAAGATGATTATCAGGAGCAGATCAGGGAGGTGGTAACCAATGTGTTTTATACACAGATGAGGGACAAAATGAGGAATTTCTTCCAGGACATGACACAGGCTATTTGTAACTGACTCAGAGAGAGATCCTGCGAGATCATTCATTATCTTAATCCTCATCAGGGCTATCCCTCAGTTCTGTAAGTGTTGTCTGTGTGATCCACTTGTATAATGCTGCCATAACACTGATTGGACTGTATATACACACGTGTGCATGCATACTATTTTCTTGCCATGTGTAGGAGGTACAGGTCCAAATGTACAATGCAGATGTCATGTGATGTTTAGCAATTGTTTCAATGTGTGCATGACACATATTACCATATTGAACATCCATATGTCCATCAGGTCCAGCTTTTAACATGCAGCTACAACTGCAACAATTCCACTGTAAATGTATGTTTACTGACAGAAACTCAAAAGAAGATGTTGTCCATATTCCACCAATGCTACAGTGGTATGGATTGGATTTGTGAATTGCCATATCAGATATTGCAACAGAAGGACATGTCCTTGCTCTGTGTTTTGGATGATAGATGTCATGCTGTCCCACTGGCATACCGATATTGTGTGTAAGATGTGCTGGCAATGCTGATGCCATGTTGTGTCATATAAATGTATATCCTTCACATGGGCAGACTGTCAATGTAACATTCATGTATACACTGTGGTTGTTCTTCTTTCGGCTTTTCCCTGTTAGGGGTCGCCACAGCGGAACTCTGCTCCGCTAATGATTGGCAGTAGATTTTTTACGGGTGCCAGCTCGATGCCCAACCTTCAACGAAGGCACGCACATTCTACACACTGTGGTAATGATAGTTTATTCAGTAAGAGTACAATATGCTGTCTTTGGCCTATATTACATTTCCACATCCATCCCTTACTCACATAAATTCCCACATTTTGGCAAATGGTGTATATATATATATATATATATATATATATATATATATATATATATATATATATTCAATGATTTATGTACATGTCTCTGCACATATTCTGATCCATAGAGAAATACCATTGTAGCTTTGAAATGTGAGTTGTCACTGACTTCATGTGTGCTATAATGTTGCTTACACGACTGTCCATTGCTTGGTAATGACCAGGGTCAATGACATATAAGCACAGATGTTTATTCCACATGTTTGAGATTAGCATGGCAGTATATGTGTATGTGATACCTATTTTTACCTTACTTACCCATTCCTCTTGCTGTTATACGATAGCACAATACTTTGTGCTTGATTTATACATACCCATTTTTGTTGACATGTAGAATGCAATTTGCCCATGTGACATACATTGGCCATTTGCTTCAATGTAGTTTGAGCTGACTTCCACTCTACCCTAAGTCATGTACGCATGCATTTATAATGTCACTTTGCACATTGTTGTTCTGCTTTATTGTTTGCCTACTGAAATTGGATGCCACATCTTCCTTGATGTGGGCCCATGTTGCCATCTCTCTTCCACCTTTTTAGGTATGTAGTATATCTTGCACATATGTTTGCCTTTGTTGGAAGTCTTGTCCATTTTCATGTATTTGTTTGATTACAAGGTTAATGCATGCCAACTCTGTGGCCATTATACACATGCAGGACATATGAACACAAGTCGCTGGCTACTGCTTGCAATACATCTTTGTTCTTGTTATACTTGTGAGTTACACATCACTGCTGAAATTCATGTACACAACCTGATATTTTTGATATAACAGTAATGTTAGATTTGTGATCATATATTATTATTACATATCATTAGTGCGTATGGGTATTGACATTGCTTTTGTATAATTTCCTGTTAGGCCACTGAAGGTTATACATATATGACTACATCTGTGTGTTGCCTTTGACATGGCTATGTGTGTGACATATGCATTCCATTACACCACTGTTTGGTTTGTGTACACCTACTTGTGTAGGTAGCAGTAATTTTGCTGCCTTGTTCCAGTACTGCTATTTGGCACTTTGCTTGCGTGTTTGTCTTTCACATGTGTGGTTGGAGTTTGTTATTTCCTCTGCTGGTATTATTTGGCATTCCAAGATCTATATTTGCTTATCTGTGATGCTCCTTGAATTAAAGTTGCACAGCTGACAGACTATTGGAAAACTGGTTTATTTATCCAATGTGTACTGTGATCCCTATTTATTACTGTGTAACACACAACTACCATTGGTCATACACATCCAGGTCTGCAACACATCATAATATGATAGTGCATGGGTATATGTGCATTTCTGTATTTCATCATGCCTGATATGTGTCCCCACCCTGTTTGTAACTTTCATTATCAGTGTTGTGCATTGTGCTGTCTATGTAACTTTCCTGTTCCTACTGTTTTTTTTTTCCAATTTTTGTCATGTGTTGTGATATTTGTTCTCTGGGTATACCTGCTGTGATGTCCTTCTCTTCCTCTTTTGTTGTCTTTACATTTCCTTCTATTCTTGAAAAAATAAAAAATGGGGTCTAATCTCACGCAAAAAACTTGCAATGCCCCTCTGTCCATCCCTTCAGATTTTGCAATTCTGAAAAATCTCTTGTATGTCCCTTTTCTTCACCCATACTCCACCTGTGTTTTTCTATCTCCCAGTATCCTTGGGTGTGAGCATTACTTATGTGCCAAACACATAGATTGCCCTTTGCCTTTATTAGTTGTTTTTTTTTTTAGAATTTTTATGGATTCCATCAAAATCTGTAAGTGATAGCTAGCAAATTTTAATAATAATAGACTTAGCTAGATATTCTGTAGTTGTCTGTAAGCTTACTGAAGGGATTATGTTGTAGTTATGTATTTATGAATGTCAAGTAGCTTAGATAGTTATAGTATTTCTTTAATCATGTTAATGTATATGCCACTTTGTGAGAGATTTTTCATGACATACGGAGTAGATGTGAGTGATATACAGTGGACTGTTACTACTGAAAAATTCTGTTATGTGCCAAGATATAATAAGTTCACTGAAGCAGACTTGCATATTACATGGTTATCCACAAATTTTCTGTTGATATTGTCACAGTGCACCAGATTCCGCAAACTTTACAGAATCTGGCCCATTGCCTGTTTTTTGTTTTGTATTTTTTAGTTTGTGTAGCCATAGAGTTGACATGTTTAAGATAAAGGGTGTGTGTGAGAGGTGTCTTACACCACTGCAAACATAGCTTATTTATTTTTGTGGTCCAATATCCTGATGTTCAGTCAGAGGATCATATGGTATTTTTAAATTTATAATACTTGTAATATCCATCTCCATCCCTTTATGCCTTCTGCTCTAGGTAGCTGGTAAAAAGGAATTCTGATGATCTCACCTATCTGGTGATCAATCAAGTAAATGCATCCATAAATCATTACATAAATAAATTAACAAAAAAGAAAGAAATGCCTAGCAGTAGAACTTCTTGCTTCATCCATTGCAATTACTTAGCTTTGCTTCATAAATAGTTTGTCACCGTTGTAAATATAAATATAAATTGGAAGTGAAACTACAAAAATGTGACTCAAAATAGTTATACTAGAAAGTAGAAGAGTGCTACTACAGTCATGTTTACACCTGATTTCTAGGGTCCAGTGTAAATAATCAGACCTCATTTAAATGGTACACAATTACAGAAACCCTAAACATCTGAAACCTTGAGAGGTTGCTAAGTCAAGGAACAATATTGATAAAGTCAGAAAATACAACACATTTTTCACACATCTGCAGCCCTGAGAAAGAGATAAGTCCCCCATATCCTCAAATATATACTTAAATAATTGTGGCACCATAATATAAACAGCAAAAAAATATCTGAACATAAATTATTGACAAAATCTAACCACATCTAAAACTAAAGTTGTTACTTTGAGGATCCCCTGCACATCCCACACTCCTTGATAATTATACCAACTCCAACCCCCTAAAGTTACAAAACAGTGGGGGAAGGGCATACAATTATTTCCTGGAATAACACTGATTTTGGCAATATGTTATGTTTATATATTTTTGAGTTTAGATATTTTTGCTATTAATATTTTTGCTGTTAATATGAACACCCATCGCTCTCCCTCTGTATATACAGTGGATATAAAAAGTTTACAGACCCCTGTTAAAATGAAAGGTTTTTGTGATATAAAAAATGAGACCACAATAAATCATTTAATCAACCATCAGATACCACTTGTAATACTCTAAAAAAGAACTTGTGTCCATTTGATTCATGCACATGTTTTGCCAAGGATGAATATCACTGATATGCTAAGATATCCTTTCTTTAAACTGTCTCACAGTCTTAAGTACACAGAAACATGTATAGCTGTCGCATGTAGCCAAGTACACCAAACTTGTAGTAGTACAGTCAGCATACAGCTTCAGTATAAACAGAAAATTAATAAACAAGTGTTTGAAATCCTTTTCTTTAGATATATATTTACAATTAGAACAGCAACAACTTGGATATGTTCCTTTCCTGCTATACTATATTTTTACAGGTGCTTTATGTTTAAAACATAGCATTTGCTTAAAATTTAAACTGTTCTTAAAGGCAAAATGCAGTCTATTTCCAACAATTTCTTTACTTGCCTCATCCGATGTAGGTAAGACTGTGAGACAGTTTAAAGAAAGGACATCTAAGCATATCAGTGATATCCATCTGAAAGATCTTAAAAATCCCCTGGTGAAAAATGTGCATAAATCAAATGGACACAAATTATTTTTTAGAGTATTACAAGTGGTATCTGAACAACAGAGAGGTGGTGCTCATAATAATCACTTGGAACTTGCAGAAATGAAATGGTTAAGAAGGTTCCAAGCACATAAATATCCTGGTTTAAACTCATACTTCCCACTGCAACCCACTCTCAAAAGGCAGAAGCTGAAGCATTAATGTTCATTAGCTGAACTTTTTTAAAATTTTGACATCACTGATTAGTTTAACAGTTTAACAGATCTGATGAAGGGTAATCTTGTACCTGAAAGTGCTTATCTGCCAGTTTTATAAGTTTCTTGGGAGTTTTTCAAGTCTTACTATTTTATTAAAGTTCTTATTCAAGTCAAAGCAGTGTTTTATGGGCTGCCTTGTGTAACAACACTGATTTTGTTTTTTTCATAATACTTTGTGGTGCGGTGCTGTTCTTTGGTGGCTGGTCCTGTCCATTTGCTTATTTTGTCTTTTTTGCCCATTTGTAAGGAACAGACCCACGTGGTAGAAGGGGTTGAACAATTATCTCTTGAATTGGATTATTGTCCTAAAACAAATTTAAGAGTGAAAGAAGCAGAGAAGAGCTCTATTTTTCAGCAACAGAATCCATTATTATGTTTGAACTTTAATGGCATGAATGTTTTGGTATGGGAACCAGATGAGGATTACTTTATATTGATGAAACAGATGAGAGAATTAGAGAGCAATTTCCTTGAACTCAAGTATTTTCAGTGGCAATGCTTTCATTTGGAAGCCTGTTTACATGACAAGACTGTTCCGAAGGGGTTGAGAGTGTTATTAATGCCCACACACCATTGGACATATCCAGATTTATTAAAGAAGTGGCAACTATTTAACATGGAGTAAGCTTCAGTTATGTAAAACTTTTAATTGACTTCTTTCAACCTAAAGAATGTGATATTAGCTTAATAATATAAAAGCAACAAAGAGAGATAGAAGGTAAATTTATTCAAGAAAATTATGTTGCTAAGCTTGATGAAATGTATTTAAGGGTGTCATGTTTTGATACAAGGCTTGAACAAGAGAAAATTAAAAAATTCAATAGAAATTATGTTGATTTTTGAAAGGGTGTGTCTTTGCATGGCCTCGGAATACTGATAATAGAAATGCAAAAAGGGATGCAATTCAGGTTGACACCATAGAGCAAGAAGCTGTAAAGTTGCCAGTTAAACATAATTCAATGTGTACTGAGAGCAATGAGTCTTCTTCACTACATTTAGTATCCTCCCATACAGAAGTTACAAATAATGGAAGATGTACCCAGTCTAAGTCACAACAGCAGGCAACAGTATCTGCACATGTCAATGCTCAAATGGAAAACCTGAATGTCTCAGTAGGTGCTAGACCTAAAAGCACTTCTGTACAGATGCCATTTTTTCTGGAATTTCCCCTACAGATGAGATAGTACAAGGACAAACGAGGCAGTCGCTACCAGAGCAGAGGGAGAACAAGGAGAAGATTGTCAATAGAACATCAAGGAAAGAATGCCAGCTAGACAACATGAATAACTTAACTGTGAATTTGTCTGATTTTAGGCTGGCAGATGCCCACATGTCTCTTTTAAATCAAGGCCTAAGTTATGTTCCAGCAAATCGTTCAAAGTTATGTGATGTTATTTAACAGCTGAAGATGTTTGGAAGAGACATTATGTTAAAGAGAATTTTTGGTAACAGTTGGCAACATTGTGCTAATATATTCAAAATGCCTAGTGATTTTGTTCCACATAATAGTTCTGTGGTAGATATCTTTCTTAAAGTATGTGAACAAGATATTACATAATGTTTATTGGGGCCAAGACACCAATTTCATAACTTAACCAGTGCTGAGAGACAAGTGTTGAAAGATTTGATGAATGATGATTTAATTATAAGACCTGCAGACAAAGGTGGAGCCATTGTTCTGATGAACAGGGCATTTTATGTGATGAAAATGAGAGTTATTGAGTGATGATGACACTTATAACCCATTACAGGTATGAAGGTGGTACAGCTAAAGAAATCAGTGAAAGATACGTTGCATGAGTTGCTCATGCATAGATCTATTAAGAAAGATCATTCAGACTATTTAGTAGTAGAGCATCCGAGCATCCCGATACTTAATGGTCTGCCGATGCTGCATAAAAATGAGAATATTCCATCTCTGTGTCCCATTGTGGCTGGCACCAGATGGATTACAGACCCAGCTTCTATTCATACTTAGCGCCAGTTGAAAGTTTTTTTTGGTTAAAGCACCAGGGATTATCAAAGATATTAGATATTTTCTATCATTTCTTAATGCCTTTACCAATCAACAACAAAACATGAATAGGCTTCTGTTAATAACTATGGATGTTGTTAGCCTTTTCACGGCTGTCCTGAACGACTTTGAGTTAAATGCTATTAGAGAATTCCTATGGAGAGAAGCTGATATTAGCATTAATCAAATCAATGTAACATGCGCATTAAGTCTAGTGCTTGAACACAATGTGATGTCTTTTGAAGGCAATTTGTATTGGCAACAATGGGGTGTAGCTATGGACACCCCATGCACTAATAGCTATGCTAATCTTGTAATGGCAAATTGGGAACATGGTTTTGTGTTTAATAACAATCCATGCTCACAGCATGTGAAGTTCTTGTTGATGCTATATATATATATATATATATATATATATATATATATATATATATGTGTGTGTGTGTGTGTGTGTGTGTGTGTGTGTGTGTGTGTGTGTGTGTGTGTGTTATGGGAAGGAAATGAAGAAAAACTTGCCAGCATTCATAGATTCTTAGAAGGGACTACTGATTTTTTAAGATTCAGCATGCATTCTTCCTATAAGATGTTACCTTTCTGGGATGTGATGAGCATTCAGAATAACTGTGGTAAGACTGATACACAATTGTATCGTAAGGAAACTTGGAAGAATAATTATTTGGTAGGATCAAGTATGCATGCCCAGCATATTTACTCTAGTATACTTGAAGCACAGCTGCTCAGAGTTTCCAGATTAAGTACTACAGAAAATGATGTTCATGAAGAAGTATTAAGAATGGGGACAGGTTTTCAACATAGCGGCTATGGTAAGAAACAGATTGCTAGGGTAGAACAGAAGGTTGGGGCTGTATATTGGGAAAAAGGGAGGCCTTACTTATAACAGAATGACACCCACCCCCAACAGAGTTCTGAACAGACAAAAAGAAGCAAAAAAGCCACAGATGGAGCAAGTCAGTCATGTTGTTCTGACTTATACAAGTGGTATTAAGTATGTATGTGACATCATTGAAGCTAACTGGAAGATGTTTACATTGGATGAGACGATTAAAGGGATCTTCAGGAATAGACCACCTTTTGCCTTTAAGAACAGTCACAATCTTAAGCAAATGCTACGTTTTAAACATAAAGCACCTGTAAATATATAATCCAGCAGGAAATTAACCTATCCATGTCCTTGTTGTTTTAACTGCAAATATATATCTAAAGAACAAGATTTCAAACACCTGTTTATTAATTTTATGTTTATACCAAAGCTGTATGCTGACTGTGCTACTAAAAGTTTGGTGTAGTTGGCTACATGCAACAGCTGCACATGTTTCTATGTAGGTAAGACAGTGAGACAGTTTAAAGAAAGGATATTTAAGCATATCAGTGATATCTATCTGAAAGATTTTAAAAATCCCCTGGTGAAACATGTGCATGAATCAAATGGACACAAGTTCTTTTTTAGAGTATTGTAAGTGGTAACTGAACAACAGAAAGGTGGTGTTCATAATCACTTGGGACTTGCCGGATTGAAATGGATAGGAAGGTTCCAAGCACATAGCTATCCTAGTTTAAAGTCATACTTTCCACTAAAACCCGCCCTCAAGAGGCAGAAGCTGAAGCATTAATGTTGACTGAATTAAAGTTTTTTTTTTAATTTTGACATCACTGATTAGTTTAACAGATCTGATGAAGGGTAATCTTGTACCTGAAAGCACTTATCTGTCAGTTTTATAAGTTTCTTGGACTTTTTTAAGCCTTACTATTTTATTAAAGTTGTTATTCGAGTCAAAGCAGTGTTTTATGGACTGCATTGTTGTAACAGCACTGATTTCGGTTTTCTCATATATACATATACACATATATATCTATACGGGTCTACGTCAAAACATCAACAGTCCGCAGTATCAAAGAGCAAATAATTGAGAAGAATGCATTGGAACCTCACTTCAACAATAAAATCAGATTGTCAAATCCATTCCAAGGGTAAGTATGCACTCGTGCCACAACTAAAGAAAACAAAACAGTACCATCCCCAACACACCAAGGTGGGGAGTAATGCCCCACATACCCCCAGTGTGGGTGGCTGCATTCGAGACCTCCCCAAACTAAATATACCAACTCTGAAATCACACTACAGCTGGGAAAAGGGCAAAGTCCACCTTGTTGGCAACAGGTTACTTACCGTGCAAATGGATTCCGCAATCTGGTTGTTCACTGAAGAGAGGTTTTGATGCTTTCATCTCAATGATTTAATCTCGATATTGTGGGACACACACACACACACACACACACACACACACACACACATCTACCTGTTTATATATCTATCTGTCTATCTATTCATCTATCTACATAGTCGTGTGTGTGTGTGTGTTTGTGTGTGTGTGTGTGTGTGTGTGTGTGTGTGTGTGTGTGTGTGTGTGTGTGTGTGTGTGTGTGCCAACTCTGAGATCCCACATACTTGGAGAGGATGAATGGATAATGTGATGACAATGCAATATCCACCTTCTAGCCACAGTGACAGGACACAGGCAGTCTTTCATGTTCAGTATTCTGAGCTTTAACCAAATGATCAATAACAAACAGTAAGGCCACAGATTCTTGTATTACAGTGCCAGTTAAACAAGGAGATCTCTGTACTTAAGAAGGAAGCACTCCTATAAAATAATGTTTCTAGCAACCCAGACTGAATCACATTTTTGGGTAATTTAAAAATTTAACTGGGCCAAATATACACTTCACTTGGGACTTTAAAACTAGCATTCTACTCGTAAAGTCTACAGGGAGCCAGTTACTTGCACATAGTTTAATTTACTAAAATGTTTTATATGCAGACCAATCACGATTAGTAATACAACTACCCCGCCTGTGCTATGTTACCCTTTCTCCTCACTATATTTCACCATATCTCCAGTACTTTATCTGATCTCCCCACTTCCTTCTCATCTTTTTCACTACTTTATTAAGGAGTCTTCATTTTTATGATTGATGAATGCTGTTTTCCTTGTGTATGCTTATAAAAGTTTTAAAACAAGTTCACTGAAAGAGGACTAGTAAAAGGTATTCTCCAGATGTTAAGTACAGATTTATGGTCAAAGCTGTTTAAAAGAAAAGTTAAGCAGCACTGTGCTAGAAGAAGCAAAACTAGTTTACTTTACTTTGCTACATACAAACAAAAGAAACATTTGTGAATGTCAAGTATCTGTTTGCAATGTGTAGGCATTAAAGAGGTCTGTTAGCTTTGATTAGTAGAGGAATCAACGAAGGAGTCATTCATCACTCCAGGCTGAAATCTTCCACCACAGAAGCCTGCATAAAAGGATGGGACCATTATCCTCACATGTGGGTAAACTGCCTTTAGATCCTAAATGAAGTTTGGCAACAAAGTAAGTTGTCCCGGATCATCTTCATGAGTGGGGGTTATGCTGATATTAGGAGGAGTTAAGTTGGTTGAGGATGTGAAAGGGTTAAGTGGAGGCAGGGATGGTTGGGAGGAAATGAGATTAGAATGGGGGATGAGCTTAAGAGGTTTAGTCTAGTGTAGCTGGGTTAAGCAATCACAGTTTGGCGTGAACTTGTTACAGGGCAAGTTTATATTCAGGACGACCTTTGGTGTGGTTTGGACGGTAGGCCTTGGAGTGGTGCTGGTATGTACGGAGGGGTGATGTGTGGGCTTTAGAATGGCATGGTAAGGGAGCAAGGGTTTGGGTTTTGGGAAGGTTGGATTTTATACAAGGCAGAGGTTTATGGTAGGTAGTGGTGTATGGCTGGTTTGTTGGTTGGATGACTGGGTTACTGGGAGGCTGCTATGTTGTTTAGTGAAGGGTTTCATTGGCTGCATCTGTTGGGGATGTTTGTCTCTTCTATGGTTGTTTTGTGTTCCCATAGTTGGTGAGCTTCATTGGTTGTTAGGCTCGGTTGGTTGCTTTGCATGCGAGGTGGAGTGCTTGATGCTGGGATGGGGGAGGGGGATGGGGAGGTGAAGTAGGGCTTGTGGATCAGTTGTCAGCTTTTCTTTTGTCCCCGGGGCTGTGTGGCATTTGCAGTGGTGCAGCAGGTTTCAGGATTAGTAGAATAAAATAAAAAGAAGGTTAGTAAAAAAAAAAAGGGGGGGGTTTGGTTGCTTTCTGCTCGCTGGGGATAATGCAACTGGGTTCAGGCCATTCGGTTTGGTGGCCAGGGCATGCGCTCCTTTATATCTCCCATATTTTGGAAGTGTTGTTGTTTCTTGTGGGACCACAGCTGTTTCTCTTGTTTCTCACAGCTGGGGCCGTGAGAGGCTTTTCGTGGGCTTTGAGCAGGGTGCAACACCGTTCGTCATCATGCATGCGTGGTGCTCCAGTTATGTCAGCTGTGCCCAGCCTTTACAGTGTAGCGTGCTGTGGTACTCCGGGCTCTCATTGAGATAAAGGGCTAGCAAAACCCAAGTGGTGTACCTCATTGAAAGAGTAGTGGCAGTTCCACACACAAAAATTATTCTTTCTTCAGCAAATATTAAAGAGTAAATTTAGATAAAATCATATCTCAACGTCTCTGTGTTCTGCTTCAAGTATACCGACATAAGCCTAGCACTGCCATTTTACATACTAACAAAACAAAATAAGGGGATTAGTGTTACAGATTTCAGTGTACAGTTCCTCACTTGTGGTCTGTGGTTGGTGGCTGCTGTCACTCATGTGAGGTCCAGTGCGGGTCTTTTTCCTGCAGGTGATTTGTTCTTGCATTGGGTTTGGAATGAAGGGAGAGGAGAAAAAAGAAGGGAAAGGAAAAAAAGGGGGGGGGGGAGCACGTGCAGGGTTTTGCAGCTAGTTATGCATGGTCGACAAGTGCGGATTCTTTTGCTGATAGATGGTAGTGGTTAGTGTTGCTGCATGTTGGGAACGCAGGGAACATTCTGTCATTGCCTCACTGTTTTGGCAGGAATGGTGAAACCAAGGGCCCTGTTTTAAGTTAAGTAATGACTGAGCTAATATATTTACAAGCCTTGCAGGAAGCACATGGTCTAGTACCCTTCCTCATCATGGTCTGTCTGGGGGCATAGCTTCCCTCTTTATTAAACAAATCCTTTAAATTCCTATTTCTTCTAAATCCAAATGATTGTGTAGCCCCTACTATGGCTGACATCTTCTCATCTGAAACAAGTATTTTCCAGTTGTTCCTGATGATATCACAAACCCCATGTATATTACTACTATAGGTCAACATAAACCTAGGACCTTTACCTTGTGAATTATTTCTAATGGGTGTTTGTCTATCACCACCTCCTAAACTAAACCAAGGTCTCATTTTGGTTTTCCTATATGGCTTCTGTTTTGCTAAAGTCTGTTCCACTTACTTTCTTTTATAGCCTCTGTCAACAAAATTAACCTGTAGCTCCTGTATTTTTTTCAAAGTCCATCTCCTCTGTGCATAACCTTGATACCCTATCTAGTTGTCTTTTAACTATATTGTTAAAGGTAAACTGGGGGTGCATACTATCTCTTGCTAACAGGCTATTTTTCCAACACTCCTTTTTATAGAGTGTCGTTTTTAAACCTTCAACATCTTGAATCAATCTGACATCCAGGAAATCTATCTCCTTAGTAGAATACTTCATAGAAAATTTCAAAAAGTTAGTAGATGTTTCTAAATATTTAACAAACTCTGCCAATTACACCTCATCACCCCCCCATAGCCAAAAAATATCATCCACAAAGCACATGTAGAGTTGTATCTTGTCTCTCCAACCATTGTTATGTCCTAATATGAAATGCCTCTCCCAGTTTACCAAAACCAGATTGGCATAAGAATTGGCACAGGGGGTGCCCATAGCTACCCCCAATATCTGCCTGTAATGACTTCCTTCACATAGGAAGACATTAAATTCCAGGACCAACCTCAGCATTTCTTCCAATAGCTCAAGCCTACCCTCCTCCATCATATTCAATTCCTTCAACAAATTAATAATAGCCTCTATACCATATATATTATTAATCATTGTAAAGAGGCTCTGAACATCCAATGTTACCATAATGTACTGCTTTACCTCTTCAGTATTTACTGTTTCTTTCAGTGTAGTTAGAAAATGCCCTGAGTCTCTACGTACCTCTGTGAAGGCTGTGATACATTGTCTTAATAAACATTCTAGCCAAATAGAAATGATTTCTGTAACCCAACCCCTCCCGAAGACAATGGGCCTCAAGGGGGGTTGTACAGATCTTTGTGTACCTTTGGGAGGGCCTTAAAAACTGGTGTAACCGGATGTTCAATCCATAAAAAATAAAACAACTCTTTATCCATTTTACCCTCAGCCAATAATCTCTTCAGTACAGTTCTTACTTCTAAAACAATCCCTTTTAGAGTAATTGGGGAAATCTGGATATAGGTTGATTTATCAGATAACATTTCTATTAATTTGCTAGTATAATGTTCCTTATCCAGCACCACCACCGCTCCTCCTTTGTCAGCACCTTTAATGATAATATTCTCATTATTCTGAAAATGTCTTAATGCCTGTCGCTGCATTGCTGACACATTATAAAAAACTCTTGTGTGCCTGGTATTTAAATAGGTCAAAATATCCTGCTCACAAACCTTCATGAAGGTGTTGACCGTATGATTGAAAATGGGGACAAAGGTACTTGGATGCCTCAAAGAAATAGAGCCTGCATGCACAGCCTGGTTTCCAAACATATTTCTAAGCATCAAATTTCTGCCGAACAATAATAAATCTATAAGAATATCACTAAAATTAATTTCTGTACTAGTTATGAATGTTAACCCCTTTTGAAGTATGTACAACTCATCATCTGAAAGTACATATTTAGACAAATAATAAACATTAGAGTCACCAGTCATTGTGAAGTCCTTGTCTTTTTGTCGAACCTGGACCCATGTGTTGAATGCACCCAGTCTCCTTTCTTCTTGACTGGGGCTGGAAGACTGGCTAAAAAACTACGATTCCCTTACGTAGCCTGGAATATCTTAGGCCTAGCTCTCATACCCAAACAATGCTCATGACTCATAGATGGCAGTATCAGATTAGACTCTATGACAGAGAAACAGTTCTCTACCCTCGTTTCCCTGCCCAAAACTGTTGTTTCGCATATGTTACCATCAGATGATCATTGTTCCACGAGCCCTTTGGTTGTTTTAGTGGACTCCTGTATTGTTGACTCACTATGAATGGCCTGTTCCATAAATGGAACATGTCGTTCATTACTGTGTGTAGAACGTTGCCCATCGCTGACACTCCCCTTCCTGTACTGCCATTGCAAAAGGCCTCTCGCCCTGGAATCATCCATCACTCACTGCATCATCCTGGAAGATGGCAACGTCTGCTCCCTGGGCCAAACAAAAATCTGCCCCTTTGCAAAATCACAATAATCTCTCTGCAGCCTTTTAGCTTTCTTTTGCTGCAGCTTTTGATCTAAAGTTGAAAAGGTGCAGTACATATTATCCATTTTTTGCATGTACTGTTCATCACGAAATTCTGACTCCAGTTTCTTCTGTAAGTTGTCCACTTCCTGGAGTAAATTCTGTTCCTTAGGGGCAAAATATTGAATCAATAATCACATATAAGTAAAACCTGTCTTAATGTTAATCCATTGCCACCTCGCTAAAAGCTCTGGATGGTGTTCTCCCTATGATGGCATGCAGAATATCCTCTTGCCTCGCGGGACAACACCAAACTGTAGGCAGGCTGGTTGTGTTGCCATTGCAATTGCTTCAGGTTATTAACATTATTAGAAAAGGCCGTTGTCAATTCCTCAAATATACATTTACGCTCATCATCACCCTTGTCTATGGCAAAGTTCTGTGGACCTCTCGCAAATCAAGTTTTAAAAGGGGATAGTCCTTACTGTACAAACTTTTTCTGATGTTGCCAGTACAGTTAAATGTGTCCAAAAGTTGAACATCAACTGTTTCATTGTCAGTTTGTTCCATATTAAGTGAGACCTTCAAGCACAAAATAAATCAAGTGAAGAAATAAACAAGAAGGTCTCTTTCAAGGTAAACTGCTAACATAAACCACAATCCAAATGAGAAAAAAGCAGATACCATTAATATGGAAAACGTTTATTCTAAAAACGACAGCAGAAAAACAAATATGCAAATCCAAGTGCAAATCCCAATACTGTGTAAGCGCTTTTGGGTCACTACCCTTCTTCAGACAAATACAAACACAATCGTCCAATACATTTAAACTAATAACTAACCAATCAACATTCAATATTGGACCCGCCTTTTCTTAAAGCTGGAATGACCTCATTAAGGCCAGGATGTCTATGCGCTGTCAGTTCAATGATCCATTTAGTTTCTTCACATTCTGTTCTATTGACCATGCCCCCCCCCCATTTCCTTGTGATATAAGACTAATAACCTGAAATTTAAATTCTTGTCCTGGAAAGGCTGAGGCATGTCTATAAAGTGCATTATGCTCATTCTTGAGCCTAATGGCTGAGAGATGATTCAAAATCCTGTTTTTTAACATACAGTTGGTTTTACCACTAAAATAACTACTGCAAAATTGGCACACAGCTAAATATATAACATTCATGGACCTACAATTAGCATTCTTATCAAAATGATACATTTTCTTAGTGTTGGGGTGAATAAAGCTAATGGCAGAGCTAATATATTTACAAGCCTTGCAGTAACCACATGGTCTAGTACCCTTCCTCATCATGGTCTGTTTGGGGGTATAGCCTCCCTCTTTATTAAACAAATCCTTTAAATTCCCATTTCTTCTAAATCCAAATGATGGTGTAGCCCCTATTATTTTTTGTTCATTATATTATGTTCATTTTGGGCGCAAAACAGAAGTTCCAAATTATATTTGGTATTTTTTATTTTATTTTATGTTTATTGTTGTTGGCTGGGATGCCACATCTTCCATACTATGAATATCAAGTTCAGTTTTGGCTCCATTATGGTTTTTAACAACAACCGTATGGATGGCAAGAATCAGTAGGTTTTCAATGGTTCGTTTTTGTGCTATTAGATAAATATATAGATTTTTAAATAATGTGTATTTTTTAATGAAGCATAAATTGCACAGTTTTGTGTTAAAGTATATAATATTACTGACAATTCTGATTGTTCTTATTTGTATTCAGTATGTTGTAAGGCTGGATCTTTGACAATTATGGGCATTGTAATGGTCTAACGCCGTGTTGCTTTAATTTCTAAAGTGCTTGCATGACATCACGAGGCTCAATGTTTTTCATTGGTAGCCTGGTTTTTAAATTAACTTTTAAGAGTGTGTTTCATGGTAAAAATGTTTTTTGTCTGAAGAAGCTGGCTGGAGAATTTCTACCAGCGAAAGCGGTTACCATAAATTAATTTATAACCATTTGCGGTTGTTTGTTGGAGTGGACTGAGAGCCTTTAGCCTGTGGTTTCCCGAGTTTTTTCAGTTTTTCATTGTTTTTAAGGTCTATGATGTATTCTACTAATGAGATAGATTTCCTGGATTTCAGATTGATTCAAGATGTTGAAGGTTTAAAAACGACACTCTATAAAAAGGAGTGCTGGAAAAACAGCCTGTTAGCGAGAGATAGTATGCACCCCCAGTTTACCTTTAACAATATAGTTAAAGGACAACTAGATAGGGTATCGAGGTTCTGCACAGAGAAGATGGACTTTGAAACAAAAATACAGGAGCTACAGGTTAATTTTGTTGACAGAGGCTATAAAAGAAAGGAAGTGGAACAGACTTTAGCAAAACAGAAGCCATATAGGAAAACCAAAATGAAACCTTGGTTTAGTTTGGGAGGTGGTGATAGACAAACACCCATTAGAAGTAATTCACAAGGTAAAGGTCCTATAGTAGTAATATACATGGGGTTTGTGATATCATCAGGAACAACTGGAAAATACTTGTTTCAGACGAGAAGATGTCAGCCATAGTAGGGGCTACACCATCATTTGGATTTAGAAGAAATGGGAATTTAAAGGATTTGTTTAATAAAGAGGGAGACTATACCCCCAGACAGACCATGACGAGGAAGGGTACTAGACCATGTGGTTCCTGCAAGGCTTGTAAATATATTAGCTCAGCCATTACCTTTATTCACCCCAACACTAAGAAAATCTATCATTTTACTAAGAATGCTAATTGTAGGTCCATGAATGTTATATATTTAGCTGCGTGCCAACTTTGCAGTAGTTATTTTATTGGTAAAACCAACTGTATATTAACAACCAGGATTTTGAATCATCTCTCAGCCATTAGGCTCAAGAATGAGCATAATGTACTTTATAGATATGCCTCAGCCTTTCCAGGACATGAATTTAAATTTCAGGTTATTAGTCTTATATCACAAGGAAAGGGGGGGGGGGTCACTGTCAATGGAACAGAATGTGAAGAAGCTAAATGGATCATTGAATTGACAACGTATAAACATCCTGGCCTTAATGAAGTCATTCCCATTAAGCCAGCCTTAAAGAAAAGGCGGGTCCAATACTGAATGTTGATTGGTCAGTTATTAGTTTAAATGTATTGGATGATTGTATTTCTCTGAAGAAGGTTAGTGACCCGAAAGAACTTATTGGGACTTGCACTTGGATTTGCATATTTGTTTTTCTGCTGTCGTTTTTAGAATAAACGTTGTTCATATTAATGGTATCTGCTTTTTTCTCATTTAGATTGTTGGGCAGGGTGAGAAGGTATGCTGCCCTGATTAACATTACAAGGATGGTGCTTCATAAGTAAAGTAAGTGAACAGAGGTACGGGCGCTGCTTACTGGGGCAGGGTGAGTAGCTACTCTGCTCTGATTAACATTACACGGATGTTATGCTGTGTTTAGAATCAATTATATTATGAATAGTTGTAATTAATGAATTTGGTGAACAAAGCTGTTATGAAATTTAATAAAGGTCGTCAAATGTCATTTGGTGTGATGTGTTTATTGAAGGGGACCGGGACAACTAAATATTGTAAATTCTTAAACTGTATCACACCAGGGTAGAAGTTATTGTTATATGTGGAGTGCCTCTAAATACAGAAAGATTCAATGAGCAGGATTCTTTGAAGGCCATATTAGGTAGTTTTGCTGAAGTCAGTCTTTCTACTCTAACTTGTTGCATTACTAAGGAGGCTTAAGTCAGAAAGAACTGAGCTTAGACAGATATTTGTAGAAACAAATTGGAGAGATATGGGTGGGGGGTGGGGCTGGGATTTAAAGTAAGTCAAGTATTGTTTCACAACTAAAAATTGCTTTGAAAAACAAAAAGTTCCATTGTGGAAATACTGTGTGTTTATTTGTGTCTGTTTGTGTTTTTTAGTACAGTTTTTATGTTTAAAACCACATTTTGCTCTGGGCATTATAAACAAACTCCATGTTATAAAACAGAGGGAAAAGGAAAGCATTATGTATGAAAACTTATAGTTTTATGAAAATTTCACAGTTTCATAATCAGTGGCCCCTTGGATGACTGAATGCTTTACAGTGCAGCAAATGTGCAGCCTTAATCAGCTTTATGGTACACAAAGTGCCCTGGTAGATATTTCACTTTGTTGCATTCAGCTGTAGTACTATGATTTGCTAATCAAAACAAAGGAGTGATTCAAAACGTGTTCTGCCCTCTCATTACAATATAGAAATACAAAGTGCATGAAGTGGCGACATTTTAAGCTGCTAGTAAAAATAGTATTAAGGAAAAAATCAGGGTGTTTAAAAATAGATGCCAATTTATTCCCTAGCTGTCAGAACCCTTAAAGCATACTCCAGAATGCACTCATGTTATGTTTAGATTTATCTTTGTTCTTTGTGGAGCTGCTAAACCGTGTTACAATATTCAGAATGTTAGAAACACACAGCTCCATGAACATATTGACCTAACTTAATGAAAGCAATTTGTATCACTGAACAGTAGAGCTTTGATGTTGTCTGTATTAGCGTTCATCAGTGGAAGAGTGTGCTACAGATTCTGACAACTATGTAACACTTTGGCACATAGTCTGAGGGATGTTATTACCAACAGACTCGTAAAGCAAGAAGTTATTGCTTAAAAATTCAATGTATTCTCAATTAGATGCTATTTCACATAGCAAATATAATGTTTGTGTTTGTTCACACTTAACTCTTCCATTCTTCTCTACAGAAGTGCAAAATGTTGCAATATTAACACACTGGCAGAGTGCAACAGTGTTTAGGAAACTGTAAGATGATGATAAATAAAGAAACCGAACCAAAACACTTCAACACATTTATTTATTTTGTCTCCTTTCTGCAGCTGTAGTCTTAAAGCTACAATGCTGTATTACAAATGCAGTCTAACTATTGTATTTTTTTTAGCCATGAGAAACATTTTTGTATTTCTGGGGTACATCAAACCTGACAACAAATGATCAGCTGTATAAAGCACCAAGAATGTTCACAGTCTCATGCAATGCTGGTAAGTAACATACTTTTCCAGCCTGGGTTTAAGACTCCAATGTTAAGGTGCAATTGATTATTCTAAATAACCATAGCCTAAGACGTATACATTTATAACACAATACCTTCTCAATAATCCTTTGTAATGGATGGGGTACACTACTTAGAAACTTGCATAACCGATACTCAGTCTCAAAAACAATACAAGTAAATGCAGCATTTCTTCATCACTTTTTTTTCTTTCTCAGAAGGCAAGCCTCCTACCCTTTTTATTTCCATTTGTGAATGCAAGGTCCGTACTCCCCAGGATTTATTATTCACAGTTACTGTACCCTGGAGAAAAAATGATCACTGGCATTCAGTCTAAAGCTATCTTAGACTAGTTCCAGGAGGTTGCTAGACATAGCAAGAAGAGGTGTTCAAACAATATGATCTCATGTGCATGTGTCTTATGCAAATACACAATGAGGAGCTGAAGTCAAGCTGTTATGTTTGGGCTACTCTGATATGAGCTCAAATGACCCAAACAGCTAACTGTAAGCTCATTGTTCAGTGTACAACAGTACTATAATATAGTTAAGTATGGCCCCTTTCACTGTTACTTTTCACAAATCATCTATGAATCAAAAGTATTTTCAGATCCCGAGAAAGGTGTAAGTTTTCTACCCATGCTGGAAGAAAGTGTTCATTTGCTGGTTCTGCAGTTAAGCATTGACTACCAGGTGATGGCCTTCATCTGCCTTTGACCTTATAGAAAATCAACTGTTGTCCATTCCTAGTACTTAACCAGTAAATGCCATATTCCACAAACAGGTTATTTAATCAGCATTGTAATTTCTGCAGTGCTTTCATAAAAAGAAATAAGACATGTGAGCCTTACTTTTGTAACTACTTTAGAGGAGTGCAAAAATAAGACAGCATTACAAAGCTAATGAAGGCAACACTAACCATGGGATACTTCTTGTAACATTACTATAGATATATTGAAGATACCATAATCTGAATAGACGAGTATGTTTATAAAATCTACCATGATCTAACAGACACAATTTTAATACAGTGGAGCTGTAACATTAGGAACTGTAAACTAATATTGACAATACTGCTAAAATGAACCAAGAAACAAGCTACAGTTCAATGTGAACTTTTTTGGGATCAGTTGCAATAAAGAAGTGTCTGATTGCACAAACTGCATTTTAGTATTTTCCATAGTACTTTATTAACTACACAGCGAGTCTATTCCTCATATCTTTCTCAATGGACCAATATTAGACACCCATGGTGGTGGTGCTGCAGTAGCGTTGTCGCCTCACAGTAAGACACTGTCTGTTTCGATTCTCAGCTAGAGCGTCTTCTGCGTGGAGACATGCGTGAATGGGCGTACCTTCGTTGAAGGTTGTGCGTCAGGGCTGGTAACTCAGCACGTAAAAAATTAACTACCAATCATCAATGGACCGGAATTCCACTGTGGCGACCCCTAACCGGGAAAAGCTGAAAGACACAACAAGACAAGCAGACAAAGAAGCCAGGACAATATTCCAGGTGGTTCTGAACCGTACAGCTCCAGTTATGTTTCAGACAACACTATGCATTTTTTTTGTTGTTTGCAAAAGAAACCTGTTAAATAATAGATCAAATAGACATGGTCATCTTCATAGAGAAGGTTCCAAATGGAGAGATTATATCAAATAAAAAGGTGAATAGTATTGCTTAAACTGAATTCATAGGTTCATAGGTTCATAGGTTGGTACTAGGCTATCGGCCCTAGGGCCTATACAAGCCTAGCCATAACAATTCCCTGGATATTTCTTCCTGCAATATTTACTTCCCTGGACCCCTGTCTAGCAGGGCGACTGATGTGATCCCTGGGGGGAATTTCCTATCACCCATCCAATTGTATGGGTTCATCCTCATGTTTAGGTGAGTACCTGCATCTGGTGGACCTTGCTTTTACAAAATCTCCCCCAAATGACACTGCTATATAGATTGTATTTACGTTTGATCAAAAAAAGAAGACTGGGTGCACAGGTCCCATGATAACAAAGAAAGTGCCCACTTATGGCATATGCATTGACATTAGGACTGGAAAAAGGCTTTGTAGGATTCTTAGGATGTGAAAAATTCCTACCACAGGGTTAGGCCAGACACAGGGGCAGGTTAAACCTCGGTGTTAGAAAGAAGAAGTCATCCACAAAAAAACACAAAAACTCACAAGCCAAGAAAGAGGCACATATATACTAAAGTGGATTGTTAAGAATAAGGATGAAATTACACATTTTTACTACTACCCAAAAAATCCAGAATTCCTAGACAGAGCACATGCCACAAGAGTAAAAGAGACACTAGAACAAAGACCAGCACATGTAACCCCATGTGAACTACAGTAGGAGGCAACTCTGCGTACATTGCAGGTGCTGAGAATCGCACTCTTGGCAAAGATTAAAGTCTGAAACAATATTAATTTAATGAACCCTAACTGTATCATGACTTAGGAATGGGATTCATTCCCATCAAGGCATTAGAAGCCAAAAACATTTGGAGAAGTTAAAAAAAAAATATATAGATAGAGAGAGATCGGTAGAGAGAGAGATTTCTTATGTTTACTTACATCAGCTGCCATACCCTAGGGGCAGTGACACCAGTGCATTATGCTGGAGGCCTTAGTTTCAAGTCCCACATGAGATGTATTATTATCTTCTCACTTCATTATCCTAAATTCTCCAGCTAATATATCCACCTGCAATGTTTGCTTAACTGGTACACGCAATGTGGAACCTTATGGATATGCAAATATGCTGTCTAATCAGTGTACCCATACACAGCTGACCTGATGCATTCTCTATTTCTGTCTCTCAAGAAATGCTTAATGGTCCTGGGGCAGCAAACTGTTCTAATACTGAAAATACTGTGCAGCAATTTACAGTTACAATATAGGACTATTTTTTTCTCTGGCTGCACAGATATTAACCACATACAACAGTGAGTGAGTGAACAACCTAATACCAAAAAAAAAAAAAACAGGTTGCTTCCTATATGCTAATGGCAGGATGGCTTAAAGTATGGTTTACATTCATAAACACATTAATCATTAGAACATATTCTATGAACATGCTTTTAAAATAAAATTGATGCCAGACTTTGATGGCTTCATTTCCTACTTAAACGGTCTGCCTGCCAGAATGTAAAGATTTGAAAAAAAAATACTGATGAAATATATATATATATATGTATATATATATATATATATATATATATATATATATATATATATATATATATATATATATATATATATATATATATATATATATATATATATATATATATATATATATATCAATCTTTGGGTGAAAAAAAATACTTATTTTACAGATTTTTCTACAGAATATCTTACTGAAGAATGGAAACAAAGTGATAAATTGCGATAAGGTAATGCAATTTTAGCATGTAAACACATATGTGTGCATTTCAAAAACATTTGTCTAAAAGCTGATTAAACAGTCAACATACACATGATAAAGAGAAAAATTGTGGTATAGTGGCAAACAGAAGTGATGGTTGGAGAACTGATCAATTATTCGTGTCCTGAAACTCAGTGTGTGGCGATAACTTTGAATAAACATACATCAATTTGTTTCCAAAATGGTTTAGATTGTACTGGCATGGTCATGAATACCTGGACATCAATTTTATTAGTGTCTTATCTGTTATCGTATTTGATTTTTCATTTTATAATATTGAAAAGAAGAAGAATAGAAAGTAGTTGTGAAATTATATTGTGGTTTATTTCTTATTATTTATTGATAAGAGAGGGAGATGTGCTGTAAACTGTCATCAAAAATCACTTTTCATCATTTTGTACTTGTTTCTTTTGAACTATTCATAGCAATCTCTTGAGAGGATTTACCACGGCCACTAAGTTATATGTATTTCTATTTGTTTGTCTCAGCTTCAGACATATAGTGCTTAAACAGCTGGATGTTTTATACAAGGTCACTAGAAGCATGTGACTGAGATTGCCACATTTAGGGAGATTCAGTCATCTGAAATGCCGCTTCTGATTTCCCAGGGGTCCTAGCTTTTCTGCTGTTCACTAGTGCAGTGAAGTGTAATAAAAGTCTGATGCATTTCACATAGTGGAATGTTGTGCTAACATGCATGTATGCTGCTTTGAAAGGAGAATAAACTGATATTTCCCATTGTTACATCTTGCTGAAACTGAATGGTTATATTACTACAAAATAAATTAATATATATGGAGCATATATTGCTGTATAGCAGCTTTACTCCAAATTCAGAAAAAAAATATTATAGCATGCACTGCAGGAAAATTGTACCTAGCCAGAGCTTTAAAAATTGATCAGAGAAATTAGCAAAATATAAATCCCAATGATTTTTTTCTTTTATTTCCAATATAACTAATGTCCAAAAAATAATATTTTTTAACAGCAAGATGTAGGTTTGCATGGCTTTTATGACTTCTTGTAAATATGCTTTAAATCTGTCACACTAATAATGATAAATTTTTCAAGCAAAAGGTTCGAGAATCGCACTTTAGGTTATTCTTAGAAATGAAATCTGCTACTCCTGGCATAAAACTAAAGTCTGCTGTCCAAGCCAAATTTCATTTTCATTTACAATTTTATGCAGATGGGCGCTGGACCACATCTGCTCATTAAAATCCAGATATGGATTGATACAAAATTGCTGTAATCAAATATGCAAATATGCATAGAAACACAGAAAGCAGGGGTCAAATACTGTGAATAAATGTAATCAAAATGCAGGGCAACTAATATGGCAGTGAACGCACATGACAGTAAAATATGAGGCATCAGTGTACTTAGAAAAAAGAGTGGAGTGCATATATCCTTCACAATTGGTACGCATGATCCTGAAATCCTCTCAGAGCAAAAAAAAAAAAAAATTGATAAAAATCAGTGTACAGTTATCCGCTTGCATGAAATACTTAACTAGAAGTAAGTGTTCAGCTTTTGTTTGCAAAAGCAAAAAAATAAAAAAATAAAAAAATAAAAAAAATAACAGAGGCAGCGAATCAGACATTAATAGTCCAACACTCAGATTTGACATAAATTACATTTACATAAAAGAGAGAGAAAAAAAGAAAAAAATCAAGAAAGATAATACCTGTGGATTAGAGAACGTTAAGCCCTACTGAGTCCTAAAAGCCAACTGGAGAAATTTTTCTAATATTTTCGTTTATTTCATCAATTCAGTGTGATAGCAATCATGCTTAAACCTGGAATGCTAAAATGTAAGTACTTGGCAATTTTAGGCAACAACATGCACACTGCAGTATTGCTTTGCATCTGCCACTAGGACAGTTGTGAAAACAGATGATGTGCAATCCTGATGTGTGGCAGTCACTGGTGATGAAGAAGTACTAAAGTGAAGATGGGCATATTCTTTTTAGCAGTATTAGCACCTTATTTTGTTTCTCTAAGTAAATTCTTGCAGATAATGAAGATGATGCAATAAACTGCAATCTAATAGATCAGAAGAGAGTTCTAATCAGAGTAAAGAAATGTAGAATAAGAAGCATAGACAAAGGCCTGAAACTGATCCATTCAAAATGCAGACCTCTGCATTACAATATTTTGTTATCATTTTTCTTCTACTCTTATTTGAGACAGATAGCAAGTCACATAATGCCAATGATGTTTACAAATGTTCTGAGTTATTTAAGTTGCTATTCCTGATGTATACAGTGGTCACGATTAATAAAATAAACAAAATAGATTGTGGCTACTATGCTGCTTTAATGACAGATTCAACCATGCCAGGGGATAATACAATATTAGAATTGCCTATGGTGCTTTCCTTGTACTCACAGTCAATGTAAACACAACAGATTCAGGGGGCATCAATACTCTTATAAAGAACAAATCAGCCATTATTCCTATATAATGAATTGATTGTATCTGTACCTAGTTACCTAGTTAAACCTGTATACATATATATATATATATATATATATAGCAAAAATTAGCTTTTTTATCTAGTCACTGTATATCTATCATTTCCTTGTAAACAAACACTGAATCTGAAACTACCAGTCTCATATAGGTGATGTTTCTTCAGTTTATAGTGTAGCTTATATATCAACTCTGCTGAAAGAAAAGTAATCTTTAAAATATATATTCATTTAAATGCAGGGTAACACTTTAAAGCAGTGATGTTTATTGTGCATGATGTGAGCTATCTGTGGTTTATGTAACACTTGGATATTTTTGTTTGTTAAAGGCTTATTTAGCATCTGATCCTGTCAGATGTGCATTAAAGTGTCATAAGATACCTGACTCATACACTATTCTATATGCTTAATTTATTTCTCCAATACTTAAAATCCAGGTTCTGTTTTCCTTGGATATCTACATTATATGAGTGTCTATATATAAAGCATAGTCATTTTTTTCATTTGGCCAGTTCTGAGAGGCTACAGTCAAATCAGTGACCTGAAATTCAAGATTATTGGTGCATGATGCAAGCATAACACATGAATGTTTGTGAAACTCACCATTTTTACAAATAGCTCACCTTTGTTACCTCAGTGAGTACTTTATGTACTGTAAGAAAATATCTTCCCTTAAGAATATGTCAAAAACGGGAGCCTTGATAATTCTGCCCTGTGGTAGCACACTCTCAGCTGTACATGCAAACCATCTTCTACATCTTCTAATACTAAACTGCTTACCTCCAAGAATTGTCAGAAGGCTTCACTATCGGTTAATGGAAACTCTATTTGTATTAGAAGGTTAATGGTGTTCCTTGCTTGAATTTTTTTGTTTACTTATATATTTTGTAATAACTGCATGGCTTCTTTATACAATTACCTTACTGGTCTTTTGTTTGAGGTGGTTATCTCCAGATATTAGGTCATCCTGCCTATTGAAGTTGAACAGATTAATGGTACAAAAGAACATTCCACGATAGATAGATAGATAGATAGATAGATAGATAGATAGATAGATAGATAGATAGATTGATACATACATACATTCATTAATTAATTAATAAACAACAGCCAAATAAATTAAAGCACAAATGAAGAGTGAGTGTGAAGGGCAAGTTTATCAGCCTGAATATTAATGGTTTTCAATGCATGGAGTTGTTCTAGAGAAGAAACACACTCTGCAAAATCAATCCTCTTCCCTAGCTACCTGCTCTAATATTAACCCAGAAATGCTCACACAAACACATACATGTATATACACACACACACACACACACACATACACAATGCTAACTCTATACTCTTCTCTTGCCATTAATCTAACCCTAGCCCTCAAATGTTCAGACACAGATACACACAAACACAATACTATTTCCCATTTCCTAGCCATTATTCTAATCCTAACACACATTCACACTCACACATAACTACCACTAATGTTAAAACTTTAAGTTTATCTGATGCGGTTAGCATTAGAATAAAACCCAGCTTACATCATGCAACACAATAACAGCCAATGTTTCTATTTTCAACATTTCCAGTTCTAAATAACTGAGTGCTTTTGATTGCAAAACACAGTGGTAAACTGTTTCAACTAAAAGCACATTTTGCAGAGTTTACTGCAACTGTGTGTGTGTGTGTGTGTGTGTGTGTGTGTGTGTGTGTGTGTGCATATATTCACACACTCACACACGTATATTATATACAGAAATGTAGTTTAGTAAATTAATAAGTATCAGACAAACATTGTCATTTGTGAAAGCATAAACAAGCAAATACCTCTGAATGTAAAAACATTTATAAGTAGCTAGCACATGCATAATATCTAAAGAACTCCTATGCATGTCACAGCACAGAAAAGAATACCTAATGTATTTTTACATGAACTGTGATATTTGTATAATATGTAATGCACCTAGGCATGTCTCATAAGATATGCCAAACATGTAATGTAGCCTTGCATGTGTCACAGTACAGTCAGAATAAAAAACGTACACTGATATGTCCCATAACACATGCATAAAATATGTAACAGAGCCACACATGTGCTGTAGCATGTCTAGAATGTGCAGTGGAACCTGTCAGATATCACATCATATACATAATATGTAATGTAAACTGGCATACATAAAGACACATGTAGAATATATAATACATCCATACATGTGTTGCAGGATGTGCAGAATATATAATGTTCCCCAGCACATGTTGCAGTACATTCAGAATATGTGATGTTTCCTGGCATATATCAGAGCACTTGCTGCAGATATAATGTATCCTTATACATGCCTCAGCACTTGCAGAATATGTAACTTGTCCTGGCATATGTAGCAACACATGCAGAGCATTCAGTGTACTATGCCATGTGTCATAGCACATTCAGAATATGTAAAGTATCCCATTATGTGTCACACCACATTCAGACTATGTAATGTACCTGGCATATGTCACATCACATGCAAAATATATAATGTACCATCACATGTGTTGCATCATATGCAGGATATGTAATGTTTCTTCTAATCTGTGTCAGTGGGAGAACAGATAGTACACTAACTGCAACAACTGGAAAACTGTAGCAAAAAAGAAACGACCAACCAGTGTTCCAAACAAATTTAATAAAACTCTGGCATCTTGGCCAAAGCCTTCAAGGAGTAAAACACAGTACAAACCACTTGCCTTAAATACATAAAACAATTAACACTTAATTACACAATTAAACAAACAGCCTCCAGTTACATTCTTCATTTAAATATCTAGGGGATAAAGTATCAAATTTTAAAATACAAGTCAATTCTTTAAGTAACAAGTGTTTTTTTTTTTTTTTACTCGAGTTAAGTCAAATTGAGAAACCTTTATTTTCTCCAATATAGTGCTCTGTAGCCACTTACTGTCCCCATGGTGAAACATATTGAAATGTACAAGTATTGAATTTTGTACTTTTTATTAAAAATATCCCTCACATGTTCCATCAATCTAGTTTTAAAAGACCTCTTGCTATTCCAAATGTAAAATTTGTTGTAGGGGCATCTCAGGGCATATACAACACCTGCTGTGTTGCAGTTAAAATGATCACATACTCTAAAAGGTATGTTGTTAATTTTAGAAAATTCTTTAGCCACATATTTGCAGGCTTTGCAACTGCTACAAATGGACGTAGCATATGATATAGGGGTTCTATAATATATTTATTGAGGGAATACTAAATTTACCTCTTACTAAAAAAGTATGTATATTCTTTCCTTTTCTATAAGAAATAACCAGTTTCTTGTCTAACCATTTTGAAACATCTTTTAAAGACATTAAATATTACCAAAAATGTTTTACCTGGTCTATAACTTTGGAACTAAAACAAATATACGTTGTAACAAAATAAGTGGTTTCATCTTTCTCTCTTCTAAATATTGTTTTCGTAACTATCTTCTCCTATAAATTATATTAATTATACTATCCTTCTCTGTGAATCTCTCCCAACTACTGCTGATTATTTTTTGGTCATAGCCTCTGTTTTTAAACATATATAAAGTTCTACCCAACTCATATTTAAGATCTCTTTCATTGTTACATAATCTAGATAACTGAAGAAATTCTCCAAGAGGAATAGATTGGAGAGTTTGGGAAGGATGACAACTCTGTCCATGTAGGAATTGCGTACCATGTTCAGTTTTTCTGTGAACTGTCGTTTTCATGGATTTCCCATCTGAGATATCCAATATAACATCCAAGAAAGGAACCCAAGTTCCAGTCTTCAGACCATCAAACTTCAGTTCATGTCTGTTGTTTTATAGTGCAGCTGCAAATTCACTAATTCTTGTCCCCCTTCTACCAAAAAAAATAAGATAATCTATAAACCTGTAGTATCTGATGACATGCTTCAAATAAAATGTTGTTCTTTAGAAACATTCTCCTTCAAATAAACCCTTATTTAGGTTAGCATACATGGGGCAAAACCTGCCCTCATTGCTGTTCCCTGTCTCTGATAATATAATTCATTATTAACTTCAAAAAAATTCTTTGTCAAACAAAAATGTAACAATTCTATAATATATTCTGTTGCTGGACTAGTTCCCAAAAAGAATCTTAAAGCTTCAATTCCAAAATTGTGTTGGATGCTGGTGTGCAGACTCTTTACATCCAGCATGACCCAAAACATTGATATTCCATTTAATATCACTCACTTTATTTAAAAAATCAAACACATCACGTATGTATGAAGGAAGGGTACATACTTTAGGTAACAAATAACTGTGAAGAAATTGATCCATTTTATTCAAACAATAGTCTCAACCTGAGCCTATAGGTCTACCTGGTGGTTGCGTAAGGCTGTTATGTATTTTTGGGAGATAATAGAAGTAAACCATCATGGAACCTTTTATATTAAATTTCTTCTTCACATCCATTTCAGTAAAATGTCATAACCTAAAGCCCTTGTTTAGCAACTCTTTATATTCTTTTAACGCAGTCTTATATATACAGTGATATCCACTTTTTCATATACATCTCTATCACTAAGGTGCTCTTCACACATGGCCAAATATTGAATGCAAGACATTACTACAAGTTTGTTTCCCTAATCGGCTGGTTTAAAGATTCAATCCCTCTTCTTGCTGAAGGCCTGCAGTGCTTTCCATTCCAACAATGTTGAATTGTAATCAATGTCCTGTTTTCTCTTATTAAACTCCTGGTGCTCATTATTGACAGCAAAATTAAGCATTTCAGAAAAATGCAATACACCCTCATTTACAAATGGAGGTAGAAATGTGCATTCATATTCAACACAACTAGTATCAAAATAAGTGCAAGCATTAAATTCAGTTTCTGAGCTACATGAATAAAACTTTCACATGAGGTATTAGGACTGCTTTCCATTACATCCACTATTTCTTCTGTATAAACATTCTTGAAGTAATGTTTTAACTGTAACTTTCTACTCAGCCTAAAGAAGTCACATTTAATCTCTTGTAAATGAGGAAGAACTGTGGGTATAAATTTTAGACCACAGTTCATGACTGCATATTCTGTGTTAGAAAAAGAATGTCCAGATAAATTGACAACATAATGATTACAGTCAAAATGAGATGAGACATCACCATTTACCTTGTTTATAATGTTGTGGTTGGTGTTGTTCTTATTGAATCATACTTGATTGTTTATGTTGAAATTTTGTTCCTTGTCTCCGCCCTCTGTGTTATTGTAGCCATTTGAAAAGTTTGATTAAACTGTTCCATTTGTTGAGCTGCTGGAAGTGGGGTATTCTCCCTTCTCTCCTTCTTCATCTTCAAAGGAGGTATGGCGCTGTTCTGATGCTGAAAATAAAGATTTATAGGATTGTACATTATTCACTGGTCCTGCAAACTTGACTTGATTATGTGTCTTCTTTCAATTGGCTCTTGATACAAAAGATTTCCCAGTCTTGTAATCATGCAGGTCATGGAGGAATTAACCCTTCTTTCTATCAATCAGGTCAAGTTCATAGTTTTTCAATTTGCTGTTAATATCTACCAAGAACTTGTCCAGTAAATCTGCATTGCTACCTGAAGACAAGGTAGGTTGAATATGTTCTCTTTACTCTTTTTGTCTTACCCTGTCTCATTCAAGCAGAACACCGACCCATTCTAATGTGCATTTATGAGCTGCTGCTATCCACTATTTGCGGAATTATGCATCTGTCTCATTTTCCAAACTGAATGGAAGATAAGGGTCTTTGTACAGTCTTAGAACTCTAGGGGTAATGTCTAAATCAATGTATTTCTGTAAACTTTGTAAATTAAAATATGTAGCAGTCGCTTTCCAAATATCTTTTTCAAGTTGCTCAAACAAAGATTTACTTTCTGCTGTAAGAGATGTGGGCAATTTCTGATCCACATTGTTGAATGGATTACTGCACCTATGGTTCTCTCTTCTTCCCATCTCTCCCACATATTGTGGATATTCCCTCCATTGCCATTGTCCTGCAGGCCATTACATTCTATGGAATGAACCAGAAAACTGTCCAAAGATCTTTGAGTACTGTCCGGGAACCCCTCATGGAAAAGTCAATGCAAGTTAAAAGATGGATCACTGACCATGTATGCAAAAAAAAAAAGCACCAACTGTAACAACTGGAGAAACTGTAGCAAAAAAGAAACAACCAACCAGTGTTCCAAAAAATTTAATAAAACTCTGATGTCTTGGTCAAAGCCCTGAAGGAGTAAAACACAGTACAAACCACTTGCTTTAAATACATAAAACAATTAACATTTAATTACACAATTAAATAAACAGCCTCCAATTACAGTCTTCATTTAACCCTCTAGGGGATAAAGTATAAAATTTTAAAATATCGATTCTTTAAATAACAACTGTTTTTTTAGGGTTGAGCCAAAATTAAGAAACTTTTATTTTCTCCAATGTAGTGCCCTGTAGCCCCTTACTGTCCCCATGGTGAAATGTATTGAAATGTACAGCTATCAAACTTTCTACATTTTTGTTAAATATCTTTCTCATATGTTCCAGCAATCTGGTTTTAAAAGACCTCTTGTTCTCCCCAGTGTAAAATTTGTAGTACAATAAATTTTGGTACAGTAGGCTTTGGGATCTATTCTCACATCAGGTAGATCAATTGCAGATACTACATTTATGCACAAGAGGGGGTGATGCAGTGCAGAGTGTGCCAGCCTTTGGATAACAAATTAAACTGTGGCCCCATCTGCTTGAGTTAGTGGTAGCTCAGGTAGATGTGAAAGATCTCACAGCAATTATTAGAAAGTATAGAGGTCTTTTATTTATATGCAAAAGTAAGTATTATTTGTAAAATTGACATATTTAGAAATGTTTACAGGTCTATATATATATATATATATATATATACACATACACACACACACACACACACACACATACACACACACACACACACACACACACACACACACACACACACACACACACACACACACAAATGTTTACACAATCATACCAAATCATCATTTCTGTTAGACCCCCAATGCTTTTTACATAACCACCATCTGATTTTATTAATATTGTTGCTAAAATCTATTTACAATTAAATAAAAAATATTTATTCTTTAATTCCATATAACCCATATAACATAAAATAAATTGTATCTATTTTTAACATATTCATCACTTCTACTCTTATAATATCCATATTCTATCATATCCATATTTATTTTATCCACTTCTTTTCTTCAAAAAATCTTCTTTACATAGCTTTCCCCATATTTTTTTTACTCTTTTACATTTCAAAAACACATGTTATATAGTGTCTTCTGCTTGATAATGCATACATATTCTATTAGTTTTCATCTTATCTGGCATATTTCATTTTACTGGTAATTTATCTATTTCCAGTCTCCATAAAAACCTTGACTTTCTACTTTTTGATTATACCATTTGCTTCTTATTTTAATATCATTCATTTTTTCATCTGCTAGATTTTCCCAGTCTTTTACATAGTAATGGTTTGTTATTGCATTCTTATACCACACTTTTCTATATTTTTCTATATCATCAATTTTGATTTTCCACAAAAATGTTTGTATTGATAACATTTTATTTCCTCATTTATGCACTTTTTCCTCTTTTCCTTTTTTACAATATCTCATCATGCTTATATCTATACGATTTTACTACTAATCTCTTTTTTCATTTATCCACTTTAACACTTTGTGTACATTTAATGAAGCAGCATATTCCACTGGTTTAATTCACCCTAAATCTCCTTCTTCTTTATTTACATACAACACTCCTCTTTTTTCTGGCCTTAATCTAGAATCCCATATAAATGAAAAAATGTCTGCAATAATTCCTTTTCAAATACTGTTGGCAACATAAATATACTTGCAACATACTCTATTTTCCCATCAGTACTGAATTTATCAAATACACCCTTTTTCTGGATGATAATTTATATGTTCTCCAGAAAAAGAGTTTTTTTTTCTTTTATTTCTTTTCTTGTTTTTTTCCTGTTGAATAATACTTACATCTTCATTCCCAAATGTTATACCTGACACTGACATTTCATTCATTGTAAAATATATACCCCCAATCTTTACTACATCACCTAAACCTTTACTTTTTCTCTCTATGTAAAGTCATGCCTATCATTTCTACACACTAATTTGTGCAAATTATTACTTATTTTATCCGAATTTAGTTTTTTTTTGCAATTATTATATCATATACATATGTTAACCTAACTGGAAATCTTAACCCTTCAGGTGTTATCTACCTCCACCTCCTACATTTTGTAATTTATTTCATATACTATCACATTCATAACTAATGCAAAGAATATACAGCTCATTGAACATCCCTGCCTTACACCACTCTTCATATGTAACTCTTGACTTAACGAGACATTATAATTACTATACACTGGCATGAATAATTTTCTAATTTTCTCACTTATATTATATTCTTTCATTATTACCCATAAGATTTCATGTCTATTTCTGTCAAATGAATGTTAAGGTCTCCTATCATGATTTTTGCTTCTTCTTTTCTGTTCATCATAATATTATCCACAATTTCTCTATCCTTAATAATTCTTGACAACCCTTCCCTTTTATACTATATATGCTATCTTCCATAATATTTTCCATTTTAGTTTCAGATCTCTTTTGTATTAGTTTCATAAAGCTCTTATAATCATTACTATTTAATACTACCCATCTATAGTTTTTTTAATTGTCTTATATTTTATTTTTCCATAAGAAATTAAGTATTCCACTACATAATTCTTTATACATAAAACCTTCATTTAACCATTCATTCAAAGTCTTTAAAATATTTATTTTGCCATCCCTTAAATATTTCTACATTTCATACCCTATTCCATCTTTTCCTGCAGCTGAAGCTATATTTGCATGTTGTAATACTTTATTTAGCATATCTAAAGAAATCTCCCCTTTTTTCTATTTTATTAACTTTTTTGGTTTCCATGTTTTTTCACTACTTTCTTTTTTCTTTAAACATTTCTTGTACATATTGTACAACACTATTCATAATGTTTTCCTGAGTTCTTTCTATTTCTCCTTTTACATTTTTTTATTTCTCTCATTGTATTACTATCTTCCTTTACTAATCTGTTTAAGTAACTCAATATTTATCTTTTTCCTTGTAAAACTAACTTTGCTTGCATAACAAGTTTTTTATTGTTTTCTTGATTTCTTTCATATATTTTTTTGTTCAAGTTAATCCTATGTTCTAAATCTTCCAAGGCATAGTTATATACTCTTTTATATTTTTCTTTCTCTACTTTTCTCACATCATATTGACACTGTAAAAAACATGTTTTTTTATATTTTTCTTTAAATATCATTCAGCATTCAGACCATTTTTTTTAATAAAATGTTCTCATAGTAATATGATCTTCCCATAAATGTTTTACTAATCTGTTTCCTCCTTCATGCCATGCTTTCTCATTTATCATTTTTATTCCTTTGTCTATTTTATATATATTCCTTGTTTTCGTTTAACTCTAGCCATATTGTAAGATGATCAGAAAATTCCGTTTTAACTACCTTCCCTGCTCCTATGACTATACCTTCTTATACTATACAATTTTTCAGATCTATGCATACCCCTTTTGTAAGTCCATGGATTTTTGTTTCAAAGTTTTGACTTACCTCATCTTATAACTTCAAACATTTTTCTTATGTAATTTAGTTTCTATTTATGCTTGCCTCTTAAATTAAAAATTTATGTTATTATAATATTCATATTTATGATTACAAAGTCTAAAATCCGATTACATATGCTTTGCTTTTCTTTTCAATTAGTATAAGCATATAATGTTATAAATCTATATGCTTATTTCCATTTTAATTCTACAATGGCTAATCTTCCCATTTTTGCTAAAGTTACATGTAATATCTTTACTGCATTTCTACAGAGTATGGTTATTCCAAGACATCTCTCATTTATCAGTTCCAGATTATCTTTCTCCTGAATAGTTTCTCTGTTTGTAAACTTTCACTGGTTAAACATCTTGTGTCACTCCAAAATTCCGATTCTTCTTACTATATTCTTAATGCTATTCATATTTACTGAAATAACTCTAAAATTTTAATTTTTCCTTTTCCTTAAATTCATGGTTTCATAAGTTCATAGCTAATTACTAGGCTAGCTTTCTTAATAGGCAAGTCTTAGCTTAGCGAGTTTCCTTCCTCAAGGCGGGAATCAAATACTGTACTTTGTTTCTCTGAGAGAAATATTTTAACCATTATATGAAGCCCCAATAATTAACTGTATATATTATTATTCATCCATTTCCTTTCTCTTTTCTTTTGTACTTAGTCCTTTAAATTTTATTTTTCGGTCTTTACCCTTTTCCAATAGATTTTTTCTACTTTTACTGCCTCCTAATTGATGTCCTCTTCGTCACTTATTTCAAAACATTAGTCTCTGCCTTCTTTACTATTTTTCTCATCTACTTTTTCATCTATTTCTACTTCTAAAATGTCTTCTCTTCGTGCAGTTTACTCTCTTTCTTTTTCTTTACTCTTATTTTCATTGTTGCAATCCATGCATAATTATCCAATTCTGTTACATTTATAACATCTCAATTCACATTTTTGCATCATGTCCTATTTCCCCACAAATATGACAATTTGTTTTTGTCAGTTACTTATCTAATGTCCTTCTTCCCCCAAAAAACATGTTTTGGGGTGTCTCCGGTATTTTACAACACCCCTATTCCCCTTCACATTTATCATGCTTTTTATATGAATATATTTTTTCTCTTTCTATTTTTCACACAGTATTAAACCCCTTTTTGTCATAAACATTTGCTATGTCCAGACTTCTTCACATGAAGCTTTCAAAAGTCCTTTCAAAGTCTCTCTCTTTACCACAGTTTGAAATTGTAAATTAATTTTATTTTTTGTTTCCCTGTTAAATGCTTGTATTATATAAAGATTCCAAGGGTTACATACAGTCTTTCTATTTTCATATTTTCCAAGAAAATTTTTCATTGAAAAAGCAGCCTCAAATATAATTTCACAAAATATCTCTATGTTAATAAGAATAAATGCTGTGACCTCATGTGCATTTACACCCAAAGGAAATATTTAATTGTCTCACATGTCATACCTGTCCAGTTATTTGTCTTCTTTACTTTGAATCCTTACCATGCACTTCCATTTTTCATATTTTTCTGCCTTCTTTTCTGCTACTCCACTTTTGCCTTCTTTTACTTTCTTTGCATAGGTTTTATTTTCTATCTCACCACTATTCTTCAGGATTGTCTATGCATCCTCCATTTGTATTTTCTCCATAATGTCCCCCCAGGAAACACTGTCTTCATTTTCTGGCTCACTCTGCATCATCATTTCTTTGAGTAAATCATCCTGCAACCCTCCCAGCTGGAGGGTTGTAATTATACATCCATCATTTACTGATTTATCTTCATTAAGCATGTTTCTTTGAAATACTTCCTCATATTCCTGCACATATTTTCTGGTTTCAATATTTGCTTTCTCATTTATTTCTGCCACCACTCCATCATGTCCTTCTCTCTCCGTCTGCACTGCTCCTCCAGAATAGGTCCCACTTGAAAAAAATGATGAGGTGTTTGCTGTATTCTTCTTTGAGGTGTTTGCTGTATTACAGTTCCGAAATGCTCTTACCAAATTTGCAATAGCAGTATAACTATCATCTTGGGTTTCCACCGAAAAGAGGCTACTAGCCTAGTGGGACTAACCTGGTCAAAAAATAAAAATAAAATAAAATAAAATAAATAACATGTTACAGTGCATGCAGAAGAAAGCTGCTGTAATTTATAGGCCTGGATAAGCATATCATGACTTTGGCTGAGAGAGCAAAGCTCAGAAGTATTAATAGTGCCATATTACACAAACAATGAGGTGTATATAAGAGATATATGCAGCAGGAGTAGAATTCCTTATGGTTATACCACATGGGCAGTACAAAAAACATAAGAATGTATGCAACAGAAGGTGTTTCATGATTGAAGGAATCACAGGACTTTTACTGAAGTACATATATAACTGAGAGAATGTATCAAAGGGCAAGTCAAGCCTAGGAAGGGGTCATATTGCAATATGTTCTAATAGAACCACCTCAGACTACCTGAAGTACATCGGTGAGTCTCCATAAATGAAGGCCTTCTTAAGTCCTTAAGAAAGACAGAGATTTTATTTCCTGCAAAACCTCAATAATTGAATGAAAATAATGCCAGTCTCACTACCCACACATATCACTAAAACACTTTGCATCTTAGCAAGAGGAATATACTTGCTACCAGCTAGGGCTAAAACTATCTGCTGTGTAAGATCACTTTCTTTTGCCACCTTGAAATCCAAGTGAATTCTCATGGATGTGGTAATATATTGTGATAAGGTCATCCACCTTGCAGACACAACCATGGACTGGACAACATATGAAACTGCCGTGCCAAAATTGGGCTACCTATTTTTTTGGATTGCCATGGTGTGTACATATGTAACCATCCATAAGCCATGAGACCAGATGGCATATGATATTAGAAGTCAGAAAATTATCATCAGGTGTGTCAAGCAAACAGACACCACATATGATTCCTACATATAGGAGGAAAACAAACACTGCAGTGCATTCCGTGGATGAGTTTGCCACATAGATATGGTGATACCCTTTAAACTATAGTTGTGAAGTTTGATATCTGTACAGTGTCCTGAGGATATCATACTCACATGCAAAGCTCAGTCTGCAAATATGCATGTGGCATTACTGAGAACATTTTGCTCATTTGTAGATTTTCTGTGTCTGGCCACATCTTCTGATGTGCTGCAGTAAACACTCCTGAAGGACAGTAGTTTGTTGCATCACAGTATACATCGCTTGAAGTCAAAATTAGCTTTATTTTACATACACAGCACTAAAGGTCAATGGGATATTTTTAATAGCAGTACATACCACAGAAGCTCAGATAAATGTTTGTTATATTAATGTACACACCACTAATAAAGAGCATGATGTCTGTTGGATTGCAGTACACACAACTCAAAGGCACTGTACTATTTGCTGTACTGTAATACTTTCTACTAAATTACACCACTACTGCATAGAATAACATGATATCTGTTGCATTACAGTACACATCACTAAAATTCACTTTGATGTTTTTTGACTGTGATACGTACTACAAAAGGTCAGTGTGATTTTTGCTGTATTACGGTATACACTAATCATGGGTGTAATGCTTGTTGTATTCTATACACTACTAATGATCAGTGTGATGTTTGTTATATTACAGTATACAATACTGCAATCGGTGTGATGTTTGTTGTATTATAGTACACACAACTAACAATCAGAGTGCTATTTCTTGTGTTACAGTATGTACTATTAAAAATCAGTGTGATGTTTGTTATATTACAGCGTTCAGCACTAACAATTTGTGTAATGCATGCTGTATTACAGTACAAACCATTAAAGATGAGCATGATGCATGTTATCTTACAGTAGACATCACTGAAGGTCAGTGTGAGGTTTGTTTTATTGCCATGCACACTACTAATAATCAGTGTTATGTTTGTTATATTGCAATATGCACCATTAAAGATCAATCTGTTTGTTGTATTACAATGCACACCACTAATGATCAGTCTGTTTGTTGTATTACAGTACACACTACTAATGATCAATCTGATGTTTGTTGTATGACAGCACACACTACTAATGATCAATCTGATGTTTGTTGTATTACAGTACACGCTTATAATGATCAATCTGATGTTTGTTGTATTACAGTACACACTAACAGTCAGTGTGATGTCTTTTGTATGACAGCACACACTACTAATGATTAATCTGATGTTTGTTGTATTACAGTACACGCTTATAATGATCAATCTGATGTTTGTTGTATTACAGTACACACTAACAGTCAGTGTGATGTCTTTTGTATTACAGTACACACTACTAATGATCAATGTGATGTTTGTTGTATTATAGAACATACTACTAATGATATGTCTGATGTTTGTTGTATTGCAGTGCACACTGCTAATGATCAGTCTGATATTTGTTGTATTAAAATACAAACTACATATGATCAGTGTGATGTCTGTTGTGTTACAGCACACACACTACTAACAATTAGTGTGATGTTTGTTTTATTATAGCACACACTACTAATGATCAGTCTGATGTTTGTTGTATTACAGTACACACTTGAAATTATCAGTCAGATGTTTGTTGTATTGCAGTACACACCCCTAAAGATCAGTCTGATGTTTGTTGTATTACAGTATACACTAATAATTATTTGTTTTTTTTTTTTTTGTTTGTTTTCCATTTGTTTACTGGGTTAGTCCAACTGTACATAAGGTGACCATTTTCAGCAGAGGCCCGGGAAGAAAAGCTTCAGATACATATTAAAAAATTATATAAACATAGCTATTTTGTACAAAGAGCATAGAATATATAAAAGGAGCAAAATCAGAGTTTTACAAATGATGCAGCATACAGTGGTTAGAATATTGAGAAACAATTAAACAAGATATTATACAGCAAATATACAATTGCTTGAACATAAATTCAAAAAGAAGTTTCCATAGACAGAGTCAAAAACTAGAAATCAAGCTATAAAGATGGCCTAAATATCTGGTTCACAGTACTCTGCATTAAGTGAAACTAGAGAGTATACCTGTGATCTAGGGTTGATGAAAGTCAGGAAAAGGGGAAATTAGTCTGGTTCTGTACAGGAACATATCCAAGTTTTGAATAAGAGATTTTTAGTAGGGATTTGAAAGTATGTTTACTATTTAGACATCTAATCTCAGAGGGTTGATAGTTCCAGGCCTTAGCAACAGCATAGGAATAAAGAGATCTGCCTGAGCCATGTAAACAATTGGTAACAGTCAGTAGGGCGGTATTGGAAGATCTTAGTTGAAGCACAGTATATCATACATGATCAGTCTGTTTGTTGTATTAAGTACACACTACTAAAGAGCAGTCTGATGTTTGTTGAATTACAGTACACACTACTAATGTTCAGTCTGATGTTTGTTGCATTATAGAATGCAGTGCTAAAGATCAGTCTAATGATTGCTGTATTATAGTACACAATACTAATGATCAGTCTGATGTTTGTTGTATTACATTACAGGGGGCTATATCACATAGTCAAAGTCTTATAACTTCAAACACGTAATGTTCGAACCATTAAGTTTGAAGTTACAAAACTTCGTCTATGGATAAAAAAAAAAAAAAAAAAAACAGCGGAAAACGAAATAAACTGTTTTAAGCAGGAGGTCAAGCCACTCTGCACCCCAACATGGGAGGCTGCACCCCTACACCCGCCACTACAGAAATATACCAACTCTAAGATTGCACCCCATTGAACAAAATGGAAACCTCCGCTTATGGAGATTTCCATTGAAACGCTCAAACTTTTATAAATTCGAACTTATGGTCTCAACCATATGAGGTTCAAACTTGTAAAAGTTCAACTTTGTGATAGGAAACCCATTATACACTACTAACAATCAGTCTGGTGCTTGTTGTATTACAGTGCACACTACTAATGATCAGTCCAATGTTGGTTGTATTACAGTACACGATAATGATAAGTCTGATGTCTGTTGTATTACAATGCACAATGCTAATCATCAGTCTGATATTTGTTGTATTACAATGCAAATTACAAATGATCAGCATGATTTCTGTTGTGCTATACCACACACACTACTACCAATTAGTCTGACGCCTGGTGTATTACAGCACACACTACTAACAGTCAGTGTGATGTTTGTTGTATTACAGTACACACTTCTAATGAGCAGTCTGATGTTTGTTGTATTACAATACACACTACTAATGGTCAGTCTGATGTTTGTTGTATTACAGCACAAACTTCTAATGATCAGTCTGATGTTTGTTGTATTACAGTACACACTACTAATGATCACCCTGATTTTTTTTGCATTACAGCACACACTAGTATTGATTAGTCTGAAGTCTGTTGCCTTACAGTGCACACCACTATCATTGTGATATTGTATTACAGTATACACAATTAATAATCAGTCTGATGTGTGCTGTATTACAGTACACACTTATAATCAGTCTGACGTTTGTAGTATTACAGTACACACTACCAATGATCAGTCTGTCTGTTGTATTAGAGTACACACTACTAATGATCAGTCTGCTTGTACTATTACAATACACACTACCAATGATCAGTCTGATGTGTGTTGTATTACAATACACACTACTAATGATCAGTCTGATGTTTGTTGTATTACAGCACACACTACTAATGATCAATCTGATGTTTGTTGTATTACAGTACATGCTTATAATGATCAGTCTGATGTCCGTTGTATTACAGTACACACTACTAACAGTCAATGTGATATTTGTTGTAATACAGTACACACTACTAATGATCAGTCTGATGTTTGCTGGATTACAGTACACACTTGAAATTATCAGTCAGATGTTTGTTATATTGCAGTACACACAATTAAAGATCAGTCTGATGTTTGTTGTATTACAGAACACACCACTAATGATAAGTCTGATGTTTGTTGTATTACAGTACACACCTGAAATTATCAGTCTGATGTTTGTTGTATTACAGTACACACCACTAAAGTTGAGTCTGATGTTTGTTTTATTACACTACACACTACTAAAGATCAGTCTGTTTGTTGTATTACAATACACACTGCTAACGATCATGCTGAAGTTTGCCGTATACAAGTACACACTACTAATCATCAGTCTGATGTCTGTTTTATTACAGTACACACTACTAATGATCAGTCTGATGTTTGTTGCATTATAGAACACACTGCTAAATATCAGTCTAATGATTGCTGTATTATAATACACAATATTAATGATCAGTCTGATGTTTGTTGTATTACATTACATGGGTCTATATCACATAGTCGAAGTCTTATAACTTCAAACACATAATGTTCGAACCATTATGTTTGAAGTTACAAAACTTCAACTATGGATAAAAAAAGGAAAAACAGTGGAAAACAAAATAAACTGTTTTAAGCAGGAAGTCAAGCCACTCTGCACCTCCAAATGGAGGGCTGTGCCCCCACACCCGCCGCTACGGATATATACCAACTCCAAGATCGCACCCCATTGAACAAAATGGAAACCTCTGCTTATGGAGATTTCCATTGAAACGCTCAAACTTTTACAAATTTGAACTTATAGTCTCGACCATATGAGGTTCGAACTTGTAAAAGTTTGACTATGTGACAGGAAACCCATTACACACTACTAACAATCAGTCTTGTGCTTGTATTACAGTACACACTATTAATGATCAGTCTGATGTTTGTCTTATTACAGTACACACTGTAAAAAGTCAGTGTGATGTCTGTTTATTTACAGTACACACTACTAATAATCTGCCTGATGGTTGTTGTATTACAGTGCACACTGCTAATGATCAGTTCCATGTTGGTTGTATTACAGTACACAATTCTGATAAGTCTGATGTCTGTTGTATTGCAGTGCTCACTACTAATCATCAGTCTGATATTTGTATTACAATACAAATTAGAAATGATCAGCATGATTTCGGTTGTGCTACACACACACACTACTATTAATTAGTGTGATGCCTGTTGTATTACAGCGCACAAACTACTAGCAGTCAATGTGATGTTTGTTGTATTACAGTACACACTACTAATAATCACCCTGATTTTTGTTGTATTACAGCACACACTAGTATTGATTAGTCTGAAGTCTGTTGCTTTACAGTGCACACCACTATCATTGTGAAATTTTTGTATTACAGTATACACAACTAATAATCAGTCTGATGTGTGTTGTATTACAGTACACACCTATAATCAGTCTGATGTTTGTAGTATTACAGTACACACTTCCAATGATCACTCTGATGTGTGTTGTATTACAGTACACACTTATAATCAGTCTGATGTTTGTAGTATTACAGTACACACTTCCAATAATCAGTCTGATGTTTGTTGTATTACAGTACACACTACTAATGATCAGTCTAATGTTTGTTGTATTACAGTGCACACTACCAATAATCAGTCTGATGTTTGTTGTATTATAGTATACACAACTAATGATCAGTCTGATATTTGTTGTATTACAATACAAACTACATATGATCAGCATGATGTCTGTTGTGTTACAGCACACACACTACTAACAATTAGTGTGATGTCTGTTTTATTACAGCACACACTACTAATGATCAGTCTGATGTTGGTTATATTACAGTACACACTTGAAATTATCAGTCGGATGTTTGTTGTGTTACAGTACACATCACTAAAGATCAGTCTGATGATTATTGTATTACAGTACACACTACTAATGATAAGTCTGATGTCTGTTGTATTAAAGAACACACTTAAAATTATCAGTCTGATGTTTGTTGTATTACAGTACACACAACTAAACATGAGTCTGTTGTTTGTTGTATTACACTTCAAAATACTTAAGATCAGTCTGTTTGTTCTATTAAGTACACACTACTAAAGTTCAGTCTGATGTTTGTTGTATTACAGTACACACCTCTAGTGATCAGTGTGATAGTTGTATTACAGTACACAGAACTAATGATCAGTCTGACTTTTGTTGTATTACAGTACACACTACTAATGATCAGTCTGATGTTTGTTGTATTACAGTACACACTACTAATGAACCATGTGATGTTTGTTGTATCACAGTGCACACTACTAATAATCATTGTGATGTCTGCTGTATTGCAGCAGTCACTACTAACAGTCAGTATGATGTTTGTGGTATTACAGTACACACTGCTAACAAACAAACTGATGTTTGTTGCATTATAGAACACACTGCTAAAGATCAGTCTAATGATTGCTGTATTACAGTACACAATACTAATGATCAGTCTGATGTTTATTGTATTACATTACACACTACTAACAATCAGTCTGGTGCTTGTATTACAGTACACACTTCTAACAATCAGTCTGATGTTTGTTGTATTACAGTACACACTACTAACAGTGCGATGGCTGTTGTATTACAGTACACCCAACTAATGATCTGCCTGATGCTTGTTGTATTACAGTGCACAATACTAATGATCAGTCTGATGTTTGTTGTATTAAAATACACACTAATAATGATTGGTCTGATGTTTGTTGTATTACAGTACTCACTACCAGTGATCAATATGTTTGTTTATTACAGTACATACCACTAATGATCTGCCTGATGCTTGTTGTATTACAGTGCACAATACTAATGTTCTCTCTGATGTTTGTTGTATTAAAATACACACTAATAATGATTGGTCTGATGTTTGTGTATTACAGTACACACTACTAGTGATCAATATGTTTGTTGTATTACAGTACACACTACTAACGATCAGTGTGATGTTACACACTACTAATGATGAGTCTGATGTTTGTTGTATTACAGTACACACTTGACATTATCAGTCAGATGTTTGTTGTATTACAGTACACATCACTGAAGATGAGTCTGTTTTCTGTATTATACTACACACTTCTGAAGATCAATCTGTTTTTTTGTACTAAGTACAGACTACTAAAGTTCAGTTTGATATTTGGTGTATAACAGTACACACTACTAATGATCAGTGTGATATTAGCTGTATTGCAGTACACACCACTAATGATCAGTCTAATGTTTGTTATATTACACTACACACAACTAACAATCAGTCTGATGTCTGCCATATACCAGTACACACTACTAATGATCAGTCCAATGTCTGTTGTATTACAGTACACAGTACTAATGATCAGCCTGATGTTTATTGTATTACAGTGCACACTACTAGCGATCAGTCAGAAGTTTGCTGTATACCAGTGCACACTACTAATGGTCAATCTGATGTCTGTAGTATTACAGCACTCTACTAATGATCAGTCTGATGTTTGTTGCATTATAGAACACACTGCTAAAGATCAATCTAATGATTGCTGTATTATAGTACACAATACTAATGATCAGTCTGATGTTTGTTGTATTACATTACATGGGTCTATATCACATAGTCGAAGTCTTATAACTTCGAACAAAAATTGTTCGAACCATTTTGTTCGAAGTTATAAAACTTTGACTACAGATAAAAAAAATGCAGAAAACAAAATAAACTGTTTTAAGCAGGAGGACAAGCCACACTGCACCCCCAACATGTGGGAGTTGCACCCCCACACCCCCAGCTACTGAAATATACCAACCCCAAGATCGCACACCATTGAACAAAATGGAAACCTCTGCTTATGGAGATTTCCATTGAAATGCTGGAACTTTTACAAATTCGAACTTATGGTCTCGACCATATGAGGTTCAAACTTGTAAAAGTCCGACTATGTGATAGGAACCCCATTACCCACTACTAGCTATCAGTCTGGTGCTTGTATTGCAGTACACACTACTAATGATTTGCCTGATGCTTGTTGTATTACAGTACGCACTACTAATGATCAGTCTGAATTTTGTTGTATTACAGTACACACTACTATGTCTGATGTTTGTTGTATTACAGTGCACACTACTAATCATCAGTCTATTTGTTGTATTACAATATAAACTACAAATAATCAGCATGATTTCTGTTGTGCTACAGCACACACACTACTATCATTTAGTGTGATGTCTGTTGTATTACAGCACACACTACTAACAATCAGTATGATGTTTCTTGTATTACAGCACACACTACTGTTGATCAGTCTGATACTTGTATTACAGAACACACTACTAATGAACAACCTGATTTTTGTTGTATTACAGCACACACTACTAATGATTAGTCTGAAGTCTGTTGCATTACTGTGCACACTACTATCAGTGTGATTTTTTTTGTATTACAGTACACAGTTATAATCAGTCTGATGTTTGTAGTACTTCAGTACATACTACTAATGATCAATGTGATGTTTGTTGTATTACAGTGCACACTACTAGTTATCAATCTGATGTTTGGTATATTATAGTACACACTACTAATGATCAGTCCGATGTTTGTTGTATTACAATACAAGCTACAAATGATCAGCGTGATGTCTGTTGTGTTACAGAACACACACAACTAACAATTAGTGTGATGTCTGATTTATTACAGCACACACTACTAATGATCAGTCTGTTTGTTGTATTACAGTTTGTCTTTTTGGCTTTTCCCGGTTAGGGGTCGCCACAGCGGAACTCCGGTGTGCTAATGATTGGCAGTAGATTTTTTTTATGGTGTCGAGTTGCCAGCCCGACACCCAACCTTAAGCGAAGGCACTCTTATTCACGCATGTCTTTCGAAGGCCACTTGACCGAGGGGAGGACATGCAGACTCCACACAGAAGGCACTCAAGCTGAGAATCAAACAGGATAACCTCTTGCTATGAGGCAAGAACGCTACTGCAGTACCACTATGGCATTATTGAAATGATCAGTGTGATATTAGTTTTATTACAGTACACAGTACTAATTATCAGTCTGTTTGTTGTATTACAGTGCACACTTCTAATGATCAGTGTGATATTAGTTTTATTACAGTACACAGTACTAATTATCAGTCTGTTTGTTGTATTACAGTGCACACTTCTAATGATCAGTCTGATGTTTGTTTTATTGCAATAACAATCAAGTCTGAAGTTTGATGAATACCAGTACACATTACTGATGATCAGTCTGATGTTTGTTATAGTGCTCTTTTTCGGCATGAAACCATACTGCTGATCGCTAATCATCACCTCCCTTCTTAACCTAGCTTCCACTACTCTTTCCCATAACTTCAAGCTGTGACTGATCAGTTTCATCCCTCTGTAGTTACTACAACTCTGCACATCACCCTTATTCTTAAAAATGGTACCAAAACCCTTTTTCTCCACTCCTCAGGCATCCTCTGACTTTCCAAGATTTCATTAAACAATCTGGTTAAAAACTCCACTGCCATTTCACCTAAACACCTCCATGCTTCCACTGGTATGTCATCTGGGCCAACAGTCTTTCCATTCTTCTTCCTCTTCATAGCTGTCTGTACTTCCTCCTTGCTAATCTGTTTCACTTCCTGATTCACTATCCCCACATCATCCAACCTTCTCTCTCTCTCATTCAAATGATAAGTTTGATGTTTGTTATATTACAGTACACACCACTAATCATCAGTATGATGTTTGTTGTATTACAATACACACTAGTTACGATCAGTTGATATTTGTTGCATTACAGTACACACTACAAATGATCAATGTGATGTCTGTTGTTTTACATCACACACACTACTGTCAATTAGTGTGAGTGTGATGCTTGTTGTATTACAGTACACACCACTAATGGTCAGTCTGATTTTTGTCGCATTAAAGCACACACTACTAACAGTCACTGTGATGTTTGCTGTATCACAGTGCACACTACTAATGATCAGTCTGATGTTTGTTGTATTACAGCACAAACTACTAACAGTTAGTGTGATGTTTGTTTTATTACAGTACACACTTCTAATGATCAGTCTGATGTTTGTTGTATTACAGCACAAACTACTAACAGTTAATGTGATGTTTGTTGTATTAAAGCACACACTACTAACAGTTAGTGTGATGTTTGTTTTATTACAGTACACACTTCTAATGATCTGTCTGATGTTTGTAGTATTACAGTACATACTACTGATGATTAGTCTGATGTTTTTTGTATTGCAATACACACTACTAGTTATCAGTCTGTTCGCTGTATTAGAGTGCACACCACTAAAATGGAACTTGATGTTTATGTTACAGTGCATATCAATAATGATCAGAGTGATGTCTGCTATATTATAGTGCTCACTTCTAACAATTCAGGTGATGTTTGTTGTATTAAAGTATACACTACTAATGATCAGTGTACTGTCTGTTGTATTACAATGTTCACCATTAAAATCAGTTTAATGTTTGTTGTCTTAGAGTACACACCACCAAAGGTGAGCATGATGTCTGTTATATTACAGTACACAAAACTGTTGGTCAGTGTGAGTTTATTTTGTTTTGCAATACACATCACTAAAGGTCAATGTGATGTTTTTGTATTAGAATGTACACCACTGAAGGTCAGTGTGATGTTTGTTGTATTTCATTACAATCAATCAATCATCAGTATCCTTGTTATATTACAGTACGCACTACTTATGATCATTGTGATATTTGTTGTATTACAGAACACAGTACTAATGATTTTTATTTTTTTTTATTTATTTTACATTTGTTGACCGGGATAGTCTGACTGGATGCATGTCCATTTTCAGAGGAGGCCAGGGGAGAAAAGCTCCAAGGGTAAGCAGATACAGCATTATATAATACCAGCATTACATGTTACAAATAGACTATTTACAGAGATTACATAAGTAAGCAAGTTAAACAAGTTCTACAGGTTACAGTTAATCCCGAGTGTAAGTCAGGATTAAATTAAATTACACAGTAAAATGGTTAACAGATTTTTACACATTCTAGAGACAGTTAGCCAGGCTTGATACAGTGACATAGCCAGTTAAGTGACAAATGTTGTTTGAGTCTAGTTTTAAACTGACCTAAGGTGGAAAGTAAGGTAATATCAGCTGGAAGAGAGTTCCAGGATCTACTTACAGAGTTTGCAAAGAGAGAGTCACCGGCTGTGTTATTAATTTTGCTAGTCTGAATTAGTAGTTTGTTAGAGGATTGAAGTGGTCAAGGATTGTTATAGGGGGTGATAATATTTTTAAGTGCAGGAATATTGTCCGGATTATAGAGGATTTTATAGGCCATAATCAGTTGGTTATACTGGATTAGGCTGGGTAGTTCAAGCCACCCAAGCTGGTTTAGATTGATGCAAAGATGTGTCCTAAATGGCAGCCCAGTAGCAAACCTGGCAATGTGGTTGTAGCAAATTGAGAGTTTGTTAAGGACAGTCTTGTTTAAATTTAAAAGTAGAGGAGAGGCATACAGAAGGGTTGAAAGAAGGTGAGAGCAAGCTATGTCAATTTTAGCTGGAGGGGTTAGGAAGGCTTTTATTCTGTAATGTGACCCTAGTTTTTTATTGATGGTTTTGATAGCTTTGTTAAAATGTAGGTCAAATTTTAGATTATTATCTATGATGACACCTAATAGTTATGTAGAGGGGTCAGGGGAGATTATTGTGCCATCATTTGAATTTATGGTAAAGGTGAAAGCAGTAGAACTATGTGTTGGTGAAAATAACAGCATTTTAGTTTTTTTGGGATTTAGGATTAGACGACGTTCAGAAAGCCAGTTTTCTATTGTATTAAAGGTGGTATGGGTAGCTGACCATAACTCTACTGGAGATGTGGCTGAGCAAATCAGAGTAGAGTCATCAGCATATTGGATACAGCTGACTTTTAGGATGACAGTATAAAGGTCGTTGATGAAGATGGAGAATAGCAAGGGCCCTAGTATAGAGCCTTGTGGTACTCCAAGGGTGTTAGGTAGAAGGTTAGAGAATTGATTCTGCCAGAGGACAGCCTGCTGTTGACCATTCAGGTAGGATTTAAACCATTGAAGGGCTCTAGTATCTAGACAGAATGTTTGCAGGGTGTGGATTAAAAGTTGGTGATCAACCATATCGAATGCCTTGGAAAGATTGAAGATATATAATTATTGTTGCGATTATGGTTTATTGTGTTGATAAAGGCTAGGAGGCCTGAAGTAGTGCTGTGATGAGGACAGAAGCCATGCTGATTGTCTGCCATAAGGTGATTCTGGATTAGGTGGTGCATGAGTTGTCTATGAATACATTTTTCCATAATCTTTGCAAGTGGAGAGAATATAGCTATTGGCCTATAACTGGAGAATTCAGTAGAGCTGCCTCCTTTGTGAAGTGGGATTACATAGGATATTTTCCAGATGGTGGGAATTTTAGCTTCTACTATGGTTCGATTGATTAGTATTGAGACGGGGTAAGCAATAGCATCAGCTGATTTTTGTAGGTACTCAGCAGGGACTTGATCAGCAGAAAGTGTAGTGGGTTTTAATTTTTTTGATCAAGGTATGGATAAGTGAACTGGTGACTGGTTGGAAGCTGAATGCGAGTAGGTTTCTAGGGGTGCTACTTTCAGGACCAGGGGAGCTAGGAGGTAGTTGGATAGCTAGGGCTTGAATTGTCTCAGCAAAGAATCGGTTAAAACTGTCAGAAACATCTTCAGGGGTTTTATCAATAGTAGCAGCAGGGATTGGGGTTGAAGTTTGTCCAGGATGTAGTATATTATTTAAACCTGCCCAAAACTTCTGAGGGTTGTTTTGATTTACTGTCTGTAAATTACAGTAGTACTGTTTTTTGTCTTGTAAAATGGATTTTTTAGTTTCGTTCCTGGATTGCCTGTATTTAATGTGATCTTGGGGGTCTTTAGAAGAACGCCATAAAGCCCATGCTTTGTTTCTAAGGGTAATATTGTGTTTAGACTCTTTAGAAAGTCATGGCGCAGTTTTTGCCTTTGTTGTCTTTGAACGAACAGGTGCATGCAAATCAAGGATCTCAAGGAATTTGTTGATAAAGTATGCTACTGCTTCCTCTAAGGGGAGATGTTTTAGAATAGACAAATTCCATGAGTTTAGTTCTTGTTGGAATTTGGCAGGGTCAAAGTTTATATTGTTTCTAACCTTTCTGAGTAAGGGTTGTTGGGAATTAATAGCTTTGTGCTTAATTACATGTGTGAGAAGGTGATCACTTAGGCCATCAGGGAGGGTACCAGAGGTGTACAGTTGGGGGTGACTATTTATGAGTACCCAGTCAAGAATGCCTTCTTTTTGGTTGGGTTTACCTATCCTGGTAGGGGTAGATATGATTTGTGTAAATGCATGCAGGTTAATATGGGTGGTTGGGGATTCTGAGGAACAGGTGCCCCAGTCTATGTTAAAGTCTCCAAGTAGTAGGGTTTCTTGGGGGTAGTGACATGATAGCCAGTGCAGGATATCTTCAAGTGTAGATATATTGTTACCTGGGGGTATGTACATACAGATGATATTAATGCATTTATTTTTATTAAGTTTCAATTTGGTGGCAAGAATCTCAGAGTTATTAATCTGAGGTGGTTGTATTACATCTATGGTGACATTCAACTCAGATTTATAGAGTACAGCTACCCCACCCCCTTCCTCAAAGCACGATCCAGCCTGTGTATGTTGTACCCAGGTGGTAACACTTCATTGTCTGTAGTGTTAGGTTTTAACCAGGTTTCAGATAAACAGAGAATCTCAGGGGAGTGGACATCCAGAAGTGCAGGCAATTCATGTACCTTGTTATTAATGCTTCTAATATTGAGATGACAGGCTAGGAGAGAGTTAGTTGGCCTATTAATTGTAGGTTTGTAGCTTAGATTGCAAGTAGAGGGGGGTGTGTATCTGACGTGGGTGGGCCAGGGTTGGGGTGAATATCACCACCAAATATTAGGTTAAGACTATACTTTGTGATGAACTTCAGAAATGTGTTTATTAGTTTGTGGTAGTGTTTGGATCTAGAGCTAATGTGCCTGGGGTTGAGATGTTGATAGACTGAACAAGATGTTGGATAGAACCTGGTAATGGAAGTATGGTTGAAGGTGGGAGGATTTACAGCTGGGGTGATAGTATGGCCTTTCAGGACCTGAAATCCCGTGAGAAACTGGTTTTCATACAAGGTAAGGAGGTATGATGTGAACAAGAGGGGTAGTAAAGAGGAGTATATCATTATCTGTGATTCAACTAGTGAGTTAAGGAACTATTTTACCTGGTGATACAACACCAAAAGATAGATAGCCAGATGAAAGCTAATAGGTGCTATTGAAATGTAGGTAGAAGAATGGGGGTGGGAAGAATTTTCCCAGATGAAATCAGATAGGATCTAGAAAGTGGGGGAGTGGCTATAGTACTATAAATTTAGAGGTACTGGGGGCGGGAAGGAATTGGGAGCAGGGAGGGGAGCAAAGAGAGCCCGAGCACAGCAAGGGCAAACATAGTGGGGCTATTGCAGTTTACAAGGTTTCCTAAGGTGTCCTGAAGCTATAAGGTAAGTATTATAGTTTTTACTGTAAGAGTCAGTTTACTTAATTTACAGGGGGAGGAGGCAAACACTCATGTAGAAAAAAAGCCCTATGGCTGAGCAAAATGGTGACCTGCTTAATTACACAGCACTGTAAGTGAAAGCTTAAGAAATGCTTTTTGTGTGCAACCTACTCTGCTTAAATGCTGAAACAGATTGCAGTCCTGTAGACTCCATTTTGTAGGGAACTGTAGAGTTCAACTAGGAAAAGAGAAAAGCAGAGATTCTAGGGTAAGCATGAAGGCAACAATAAGCAGTTATTTTATAATAATACATTCAGAAAGGTTTGAGGGTGGGGTGGAAGTAGCATTCTTCAGAATGAACTAAGATTTATAGCTAAGAAACCTAAGCTGGAGAGCAATGCAGTAAACAAACACTTGCCAAATTTTAAAGATATACCAGAAAAACTAAATCAATTGTTCACAATTGTACAACTGGAAAATTGCCAGTAAAGCAATTCAGGTATAGCTAGCCCATGTTATTCAAGTCATAAAAGCACTTCTTCAATGTGTGTGCAATTTAAACATTAAACAAGTAATCTCCGTGGTATCCCCGAAGTCTCAAAACAACCCACTAAAGTGTAGTGGGTCTAAAAACAAAACAGTGTAAGAAACTTCTCTGTGTGGAAGATTTCAGTCCATATATTTCTAGTTAATCGCTGTATATTAATCAGATTAGACAATAGTAGTAGAAATAGCGAACGTAAACTTGTCAAGTCAAAAATAATAGAAAATATATAATTCTACAGCATTACTAAGTATTCAAAAGTAATCCAAGCAAGGCAGGCTGTCTGTTTCCAGTTGAAAATCCTTTATTAAGTACACAGACAAGCAATCCAAGTAAAACAAAAATAGAGTAATAATTTCCTCACAAGCTTTCTTAATATATATATACTTTTTATCAGGCATGGGAGTGGTTTATTGTGCTGTGAAACAAAGTGTTATTGGTACACGTTAAATTCACATCCCTTCCCCCATCAGTGTGACATTTGAGTTGGTCCTGCCCTACCTAGTGGCTGTCATAATAATATATAGCCCTAATGTACTTTAATGGTACATCTTATTTAACCAAATTATTAAGTAGATTATTAAGTCTGTGATTTTATCAGGCAATATACTACATGGCTGGAAATATATCAACCTTAGTTCATTTGCGATCAAAATTATATATAAATATATACATATACATTTTGAATGTAAAATCAGTTTCTATTTTCATAACCTATTGTTAACAAAGATCAATTTCATCCTTCTAGACTTCTTCAGGTCTCTGTACAAGAACCCTAAAAAACTATATAATTGTATAATTAGTTAGTATTGTTATTACCATCATTTTGAATAAAGTGGAAAAAAGAGAACCAGAAAAAAATAAAAATAAAAAAAAATATATGTATGATGATGGAAACAAAATATACACTTAAATTTCAAATGATTTAAAATGGTATTTAAAACCAATTTGTAGAAAAAAATAAAATAAAATACAATTAGTCATGTAAACAATGTGGCAATTTTTTAAGTTCCAGTGCACTTTTAATTGAACAGTAGTAGTTTAGTCCAGGCTTTCTAAAAGAGTTCAGCTTTAATTGTCAAATGAGTTCATGTTTCTCCAGAATATTCGGGATGTCTCCTTCAAGATCACCCATGTCTATGCGATCCAGGATCTGGAACTTAAAACCTGTGTGTCTTTTATGAAGAGAAAGGTGTTTGGCTAGTGCATTATTTTTACATCCAGAACGGATTTCTGACATGACATGAAATCCTTTGCTTGAGTTTATTTACAGTGTTGCCCACATAGAATGCATCACATTCATTGCACTGTGCCCTGTAAATTACTTTTTTAGTATTACAGTCACCCCCTGCACTGGTTTTAATGATCTTCTTAAATAAGGGCAATAAGAACTACCACCTTGCTATATAAATATACAAAATGTACAATTAGTTTCACATCTTTTAGTGCTTTTCTCACATGGTCTAGGTTTAAATTCAACAAAACTTCTAATATTCCTGGCCTTCCTATAAACAAATGATGGGGCTTCACCTAAGATGTTAATCAGAAAAGGGTTTCCTGTGACAATGTCCCAGTTTTCTTCAATAATATTTTTGATACTGTGATAATCCAAAGTGTATGTCAGGATGCAGCTATTTTTGCATTTGTTATTCTCTGTGGGATTACTTAACATTTTTCTACTGGGGAGGTTGAGTGAAGGTGCTTCAGTCCTTTTCAGTTCTATAATGGGTTCCATGATGTTTTTTAACATCTGACTTTCATAGCCTCTCACTATAAAATCATTCTCTAAGTTGTTTAGGTTTCTCAAAAATGGTTCCATCTCTGTGGTGATTCTAGCTAATCTATAGCCTTGGTATTTCACTACATTATACTTAGTTTTTGTAGGATGTAGACTTTTACTGTGGAGTAATAAGTTAACCCTCACTGGTTTTCTGAATAGATCAGTGGTGATTCTGTTATTGTTGGTGTCCTTGGAAATCTGCATATCTAAGAAAGTGGTTGAAGTACAGCTATGGGAAGAGGTAAACTTCAGGAAGGGGGTTGTTTGATTGAGGTAAGTGATAAAATCTCCAAGCTGTCACCTTCCCACACAATAAAGACATTGTCAATAAAATGTAAATAGCATGTGATATGCTGCATGTAGTCAGTGTTGCTTAACACAAAGTCCTCCTCCCATTTGCCCAGGGCTATGTTCGCTATGCTGGGAGCCATGGCAGCCCCCATTGCTATACCAGTTTTTTGTTTGTAGTGTTTGCCATTGAAAGTAAAGAAATTGAAGTCCAGTACAAGATTAATGAGCTTGCTTAACTTTTGCAGTTGTACCTGTGTACCCCGATTATGTTTCTTAAAAGACTCCATAGCTGCTGTTATACAGTAATTGTGAGGGAGCACTGTGTACAAGGATTCCACATCAATAGTTACCAAAATACTGTCAGCTTCCACTGTAATGTTTTTTATTTTCTTCAAAAAATCCACTGAATCTCTTATGTATGACTTATTCTTTTCTGCTAGAGGTTTCAGCAAGTAATCAAGGTAAATGGCTGTGGCTTCAGTAAGGGAACCTCCACTTGCTACCACCAGTCTATAAGGTGGGTCTTCTCTGTTCTTGTGTGGATTTGGTATTCCAAAAAAGTAAGGTAAACGTGGGCATGGTCTCCATAAATAATTATAAAGATTTTCAGTGATAAGTTTTTCTTCCCATAATGTGGTGAGATTAGTGTTCCATAAATCATATGCTCTTTTTATGTCATCCATGGCAAATAACTCATAAAATCTGTTATCCTCCAGCATGTTCTCTATCTTTTGGTTGTAGCTAGTGGTATCAGTCACAAGTATACCTCCTCCCTTGTCTGCCTTCATTACACGCCTGGATTTATCATTGCCTAGCTCAAGCAATGCTTTTCTTATTCCCTGTGTTAAGTTATAAAGTTTTTTCTTTGGAGGTTTTTTAAGCAGTTTCCTGATATCCATCTCACATTTTACTTCGAAAGCAGCTAGTGTTTGATGTAGTGGTGGAAAATAGCTGCTAGGCCTTTTTATAGTTTCATCAATAGGCTTATTTTCAGTGTCATTACTTTTGCCATGAAACTGTACCCTTAAGTTGAGCTTCCTCACAAACATTTTAAGGTCTATCAGTACTTGAGCAACCTCACTCCTGCAGCTTGGTACAAAAGTAAGTTCTTTGGACAACACACTTTTTTCCTCTTCAGTCAGTGCTTTAACAGAGTGGTTCCAGATAAGTGGAGCACCTGTTATTGTGGTACCTGTTGTTGTTGTTATTGTACCTGTTATTGTGGCTGTTTCCTCTGTCTGAGCCTGGGACCTGGGTTGTAGTCGGGGTTCCAGTCGAACACATGCAGCAAGTAGGAGCTCTGATTATGCACTTTCACCAGGTACAGCTTCAGTTTAAACACAAATATTAACACAGAAATTCAGTAATGTCACTAGCTACTTATAGAGCCTCTGCAATAAAATAGAGCAGTCTGCGCAGAATCAGAATTTAGTAGCAGGTCATTCAGTTACACAAAAAACAGTAAAAGATCCATACAATGAAGAAACTTACACTGAGTCACACCAGGTCAGCCAAGGGGGAAAAGAGAGGCAAATCCTAAGCACCTAGACTTGAAAATGATGCATGTACTGAATTGTAGCAGTTTAATCCATTTGAAGAAAGAGAGGGTGGGGGAAAAGAGAAGGCAGTAGGAGTGATTACAGGGAATACCCTGATTGACTCAAGACACCACACCACAGGTAAGTTGAATGTAAGGGCCTAAAATCTGCACTCAGCACTAAAATGTTATTTGCACTCAGTACTTTAATTTTAATGTAACTTGCACTCAGCACTGTAATTTCACTTATGTTTAGCAGGAAAGATAGACCAACAGTATACAATTTTGGGAATTTTTACAGGGGTTACTTGTTGAAATGTCAGGCTATTGCAGTTTACAAGGTTTCCTAAGGTGTCCTGAAGCTATAAGGTAAGTATTATAGTTCTTACTGTAAGAGTCACTTTACTTAACTTACAGGGGAAGGAGGCAAACACTCGAGTATAAAAAGAGCCCTATGGCTGATCAAAATGGTGACCTGCTTAATTATACAGCACTGTAAGTGAAAGCTTAAGAAATGCTTTTTGTGTGCAACCTACTCTGCTTAAATGCTGAGAGAAACAGATTGCAGTCCTGTAGACTCTGTTTTGTAGGGAACTGTAGAGTTCAACTAGGAAAAGAGAAAAGCAGAGATTCTAGGGTAAGCATGAAGGCAACAACAGGCAGTTATTTAATAATAATACATTCAGAAAGGGTTGAGGGTGGGGGGGTAGCATTCTTCAGAATGAACTAAGATTTATAGCTAAGAAACATAAGCAGGAGAGCAATGCAGTAAATAAACACTTGCCAGATTTTAAAGATATACCAGAAAAACTAAATCAATTGTTCACAATTGTACAACTGGACAATTGCCAGTAAAAACACTTCAGGTATAGCTAGCCCATGTTATTCTAGTCATAAAAGCACTTCTTCAATGTGTGTGCAATTTAAACATTAAAACACATGCAGCAAGTAGGAGCTCTGACCAAAATGGTGACTTGCTTAATTACACAGCACTGTAAGTGAAAGCTTAGCAAATGCTTTTTGTGTGTAATCTACTCTGCTTAAATGCTGAGAGAAACTGATTACAGTCCTGTAGACTCCATTTTGTGGGGAACTGTAGAGTTCAATCTGCTTAAATGCTGAGAGAAACTGATTGCAGTCCTGTAGACTCAGTTTTGTGGTGAACTGTAGAGTTCAATCTGCTTAAATGCTGAGAGAGACTGATTGCAGTCCTGTAGACTCCATTTTGTGGTGAACTGTAGAGTTCAATCTGCTTAAATGCTGAGAGAAACTGATTGCAGTCCTGTAGACTCCATTTTGTGGAGAACTGTAGAGTTCAATATGCTTAAATGCTGAGAGAAACTGATTGCAGTCCTGTGGACTCCATTTTGTGGGGAACTGTAGAGTTCAATCTGCTTAAATGCTGAGAGAAACTGATTGCAGTCCTATAGACTCCGTTTTGTAGGGAACTGTAGAGTTCAAACTGAGTCAAACCAGGTCAGCCAAGGGGGGAAGACAGAGGGAAATCCTAAGCACCTAGATTTGAAAATCAGATCAGACTGATATTTGTTGTATTATAGTACACACTACTAGTGATTAGTCTGGTGTTTGTTGTATTAGAGTACACACCTCTAATAATCAGTCTGATGTTTGTTGTATCAAAGTGCACACTACTTATGATCTGTCTGATGCTTGTTGTATTACGGTATACACTACTATTGATTAGTCTGATCAATGTGATTTTTGTTGTATTGCAGTACACATTTCTAATGATATGTCTGATGTTTTTATTACGGTACACACAGATGATTAGTATTTTGTTGTATTACAGTACACACTACTAATGATCAATGTGATGTTTGTTGTATTACAGTACAGATTAGTCATGGTCAGTCTGATGTTTGTTGTATTACAGTACACACAACTAAAAGTTAGTGTGATGTTTGTTGTATTGCAGTACACACTACTAATGATCAGTCTGATGTTTGTTGTATTACAGTACACATTAGTTATGGTCAGTCTGATGTTTGTTGTATTACAGTACACACAACTAAAAGTTAGTGTGATGTTTGTTGCATTGCAGTACACACTTCTAATGATCAGTCTGATGCTTGTTATGTTACAGTGCACACTACTAATGATCAGTCTGATGTTTGTTGTTTTGGAGTACACACTTCAAATGACGAGTCTGATATTTGTTGTTTTTCAGTACACACCACTAATGATCAGTCTGATCTTTGTTTTATTACAGTACAAACTGCAAATGATCAGCGTAATGTCTATTGCTTTACAGCACACACACTAATATCAGTGTGATGTTTGTTGTTTTACAGTACACTCTTCTAATAATCAGTCTGTTTGTTGTATTACAGTACACATTTCTAATGATCAGTCTGTTCTAATGATCAGTCTGATGTTTGTTGTATTACTGTACACACTACTTATGATCAGCCTGATTTTTGTTGTATTAAAGCAAACACTGATAACAGTCACTGTGATGTTTACTGTAACACAATACACGCTATTAATGATCAGTCTGATGTTTGCTTTATCACAGTAGTCACCACTAATAATCAGTCTGTTTGTTGTATTACAGCACACGCTACAAACAGTTAGTGTGATGTTTGTTGTATTAAATACACACTACTAATGATTAGTCTGATGTTTGTTGTATTGCAATACACAATACTAGTAATCAGTCTGTTCGCTGTATTAGAGTGCACACCACTAAAATGGAACTTGATGTTTGTTATGTTACAATGCATATCAATAATGATCGGAGTGATGTCTGTTATATTATAGTGCTCACTTCTAACAATGCCGGTGAAGTTTGTTCTATTAAAGTATACACTACTAATGATCAGTGTCCTGTCTATTGTATTACAATGCTCACCATTAAAATCAGTGTTATGTTTGTTGTCTTAGAGTATACACCACTAAAGGTGAGAATGATGTCTGTCATATTACAGTACAGGAAACTGTAGGTCAGTGTGAGTTTTTTTTGTTTTACAATACAGCAGAGCTAGTAAGAGAGAGATGGCTAGAAAAGTGCTTGGTGTGAAATCTGGAAAGAGGAAGGAGGACAAGGAGACCTGCTGGTGGAATGAAGAAGTACAGGGGAGTATACAGAGAAAGAGGTTGGCGAAGAAGAAGTGGGATTGTCAGAGAGATGAAGAAAATAGACAAGAGTATAAAGAGATGAGGCGCATGGCAAAGAAAGGTGGCAAAGGCTAAGGATAAGGCATATGAAGAGTTGTATGAAAGGTTGGACACTAAGGAGGGAGAAAAGGGCCTGTACCGATTGGCTAAACAGAGGGACCGAGCTAGTAAAGATATGCAGCAGGTAAGGGTGATAAAGGATAATGAGGGAAACGTACTCACAAACGAGGAGAGTGTGTTGAGCAGCTGGAAAGAGTACTTTGAGGGGTTGATGAATGAAGAGAGGGAGAGAAGGTTGGATGATGTGGGGATATTGAATCATGAATTACAATGGATTAGCAAGGAGGAAGTAAGAATATCTATGAAGAGGATGAAGAATGGAAAGGCTGTTGGTCCAGATGATATACCTGTGGAAGCATGGAGGTGTTTAGGAGAAATGGCAGTGGAGTTTTTAACCAGATTGTTTAATGAAATCTTGGAAAGTGGGAGGATGCCTGAGGAATGGAGAAAAAGTGTTTTGGTACCTATTTTTAAGAATAAGGGTGATGTGCAGAGCTGTAGTAACTACAGAGGGATTAAACTGATCAGTCACATTATGAAGTTATGGGAAAGAGTAGTGAAGCTAGGTTAAGAAGGGAGGTGATGATTAGTGATCAGCAGTATGGTTTCATGACAGGAAAGAGCACTACAGATGTGATGTTTGCTCTGAGACTGTTAATGGAAATGTACAGAGAAGGTCAGAAAGAGTTGCATTGTGTCTTTGTGGACTTAGAGAAAGCATATAACAGAGTGCCTAGAGAGGAGTTGTGGTCTTGTATGAGGAAACTAGCGAAAACCACCGCTGATTCAAAAGCCAAGAACTCGACTCAGGCCAGTCCAAAATGTGAAAAACATGAAAAACAACAAATTTTATTAAGCCACTATAAAAGCTTTTCATTAGTACCTTGCACTAACTTCTTCAGACAAGCAAAACATTCACACCATTACAAGTGAGTTTAAATACCAGCATTGAAACACTTAACCATGCCCCTTGCTCTCCCTTTAGCTCCTTAAAGGTAAAGATCACAGCTAACTTAGGTACATTTACAATTCTCTATTAAAATAATAAAAAAAATAATTAAAAAATCATACACCAGGACTGTAATAATAGCAGGCTTTGAAACTGAAAGAAAAAAGCCCAATATTTTGATTATTAAACTGTATAAAGTAGATACATATGTAAAATATATATAAAATAACCTAAAAATAACGATGTTCAACTTACAGCATAAATACTAATAATGGAATCACAACGCTTCCTAATCAAAAATTACCTATGCATACATTATATCTTGCCTGCTTTCAAATAAAATAACTAATGTAATGAATATAATAAATATAATGAAATTAATGTATACTGTCCTAAGCATCTGAATAACTAGAACAGCTACCCAAGAAAAAATATAATATTGATCATAGTCAGGAGTGTCAGAGAGTATGTAAGAGTGGTACAGGATATGTACAATGGTAGTGTGACAGCGGTGAGGTCTGCGGTGGGAGTGATGGATGCATTTAAGGTGGAGGTGGGATTACATCAAGGATCAGCTCTGATCCCTTTCTTATTAGCAATGGTGATGGACAGGTTGACAGACGAGATCAGACAGGAGTCCCCATGGACTATGATGTTTGCAGATGACATTGTGATCTGTAGTGAGAGTAGAGAGCAAGTGGAGGAGACCCTGGAGAGGTGGAGATATGCTCTAGAGAGAAGAGGAATGAAAGTCAGCAGGACTAAGACAGAATATATGTGTGTGAATGAGAGGGAGGATAGAGGAATGGTGAGGATGCAGGGAGTAGAGGTGGCGAAGGTGGATAAGTTTAAATACTTCAGATCAACAGAGTAATGGTGAGTGTGGAAGAGAGGTGAAGAAGAGAGTACAGGCAGGATGGAGTGGGTGGAGAATAGTGCCAGGAGTGATTTGTGACAGACGAGTACCAGTAAGAGTTAAAGGGAAGGTCTACAAGAGGGTAGTGAGACCAGCTTTGTTATATGGGTTGGAGACAGTGGCATTGGCAAAAAGGCAGGAGTCTGAGCTTGACGTGGTAGAGTTGAAGATGTTAAGATTTGCACTGGGTGTGATGAGGATGGACAGGATTCAGAATAAGTACATTAGAGGGTCAGCCCAGGTTGGAAGATTTGGAGACAAAGCCAGAGAGGCAAGATTACATTGGTTTGGACATGTGCAGGGGAGGGATGCAGAGTATATTGGGAAAAAGATGCTAAGGATGAAGCTGCCAGGTAACAGGAAAAGAAGAATGCCTAAGATAAGGTTTATGGATGTGGTGAGAGAGGACATGCAGGTGGTTGGTGTGACAGAGCAAGATGCAGAGGACAGGAAGAAATGGAAACAGTTGATCCACCGTGGCAACCCCTAACGGGAGCAGCTGATAGAAGAAGAAGATCACTAAATGTCAGTGTGATGTTTTTGTATTAAAATGTATACCACTGAAGGTCAGTGTGATGTTTGTTGTATTTCATTGCAATCAATCAATCATCAGTCTAATGTTTGTTATATTACAGTGCGCACTACTTATGATCAGTCTGATGTTTGTTGTATTAAAGCATACACTACTAACACTCAATGTGATGTTTGTTGTAAAACAGTACACACTACTAGTGATCAGTCTGTTTGTAGTATTACAGTGCATACTACTAATGATGACTCTGTTGTTTGTTGCATTACAGTACACAGTACTTATGATCAGTGTGATGTTTGCTGTATTACAATACACAGTACTAATAATCAGTCTGATGTTTTTTGTATTGCAGTACACACTACTAATGATCAGTCTAATGTTTGTTGTATTACAGTACACAGTACTTATGATCAGTGTGATGTTTGTTGTATTACAGTACACACTTCTAATGATCAGTCTGATGTTTGTTGTATTATGGCGCACACTACTAACAGTTAGTGTGATGTTTGTAGTATTACAGTACATACTACTAATGATCAGTCTGATGTTTGTTTTATTACAATACACATTAGTTATGGTCAGTCTGATGTTTGTTTTATTGCAATACACACTACTAATGATCAGTCTGATGTTTGTTGTATTACAGTACACACTACTAATGATCAATCTGATGTTTGTTGTATTACAGTACACACTTCTAATGATCAGTCTGATGTTTGTAGTATTACAGTACACACTTCCAATGATCAGTCTGATGTTTGTAGTATTACAGTACACACTAATTATCAGAGTGATGTTTTTGTATTACAATACACACTAATGATCAGTCTGATGTTTGTTGTATTACAGTACACACTTCTAATGATCAGTCTGATGTTTGTAGTATTACAGTACACACTACTAATGATCAGTCTGATGTTTGTTGTATTACAGTACACACTTCTAATGATCAGTCTGATGTTTGTTGTATTACAGTACACACTATTAATGATCAGTCTGATGTTTTTTCTATTACAGTACACACTACTAATGGTCAGTCTGTTTGTTGTATTACAGTACACAGTACTAATTGTCAGTCTGATGTTTGTTGTTTTGCAGTACACAATACTAATGTTCAATCTCTTTGTTGTATTACAGTACACACTACTAAAGATCATTCTCATGTTTGTTGTATTACAGTACAAACTACCAGCAATAGTGGGATGTTTGTTATATTCCAGTTCACATTTCTAATGATCAGTGTGATGTGCTTCCCTATTAAATAAATGAAAAGTGGAAATGTCGAACGGCCAAATAAACGAAAAGGCTGTTTCTCAAAATGAGTATTGTGGAGGGCTGCTCCCTCCACACCCCCCAATAATTATATATACCAACTCCAGGCAGGCACTAGAGTGAAGAAAGGGCAACATTTCCTGCTTTCACTGTACCACGATCTTAGACTGGCAATATCGCAAAATGGCCTTTTCGTTTATTTGGCTGATCGACATTTCCGCTTTTTGTTTATTTAATAGGGACCCATGTAATGTTTGGTATATTACAATACACACTACTAAAGGTCAGTGTGCTGTTTGTTGTGTTGCAGTACACACTACTAACAGTCAGTGTGATGTTTGTTATACTACAGTATACACTACTAGAGGTCAATATGTTTATTATATTGCAGTAGATACCACCAGTAGTTTGTATATTGTGTCTTGCATTGCAGTACACACCACCACGCATCAGTATAGTGTGCTCACTGTGATGTTCTTTGTGCACTGCATGCTATATGATTTCTATTACTGCAGAATGATTAAACATGTCATTATGTGTCATGTCCCATGCTGTAATGAGTGATGAAGTATGACCACATTTCATCCATGACCAGGAAACATAGTGACAGATAGTATAGCATGTCTCAGCATACCAAATATTGTTCAAACTAGGGACCAGCTTTGATCCATAAAAAGAAGAAAAATATACATCTCATAAGTAGACAAAATCAGTTCCGTGGATATCTTGTGGAAAGACAAGATAGAAAGGATTGACCTGAAATACTATTTTCCACAAGGATAGTCATGAATGGTGTGCCACAAGGGTTTAGTCTTGCAAATGCTCCTTACAATATATAGAAGTAAAATATGCTAATAATTCAACAAAGCTAGGGGTCTGACAGTGCAACTGGCTTCATGTGCATCTCTGACATCATGAGATGTCACATTTGTATGCAGTTTGTATCGGTACATATAGACCTGTCATTCGCTACCATGGTGCTCATTGTGAACGCATGAAGTGCAAGGATATTTGGAAACATACTCTTTCACCTGACTTGAATTTGCTTCCTAAATATTACAATGTAGCACCACAGTTCTTACTGTTCTGACTGCAAGCTGAATTGGGATAATGCCTTAATCAAAATGTTATCTCTGTTGAGCATATTAAACTATTTATAGCCAAGGTGAACCTTAAGTCTAATTTCTAGTACAAAACATCTCTAACACCAGAAAATAGAATTAGCACATATAAAGCAATTCTATTTTCCAAAGTTTGTGTTTCTTTATCATTTTCTCAATCCTCAGTCAGTATAATCGGCCGAAATCAGCTGTGCCTCATATTGACATTTTTAATTTCATAAGGAATGTTCATACTGGCCTGCCTATTCTCTATATAAAAACACTAAGTTTGCATCTTAAAAAAAAGAAACGTTTATCTGTATGTGTGGAACATTTATAATAATGCATCCAGCTGCCAGATCATTTACCATGAGATTGCATGATCCTCACAGGGAATTAGGGTCTGGTTCATACCATAAAATAATGGTTATAACTACAGCAATGGCATATTAATTCACTAGCAGATAATACTGCTATTAACAATGGGTAATATTTATCAGAGGAAGCAATAATTTTCACTACCACTAATACTTCTATTAATAATGTGTGTTATTTGTCAGAGGAAGCAATAATTTCCATTCACTGTCTGGAAAAATTAGCATTTACAGTACTGATTGGGAAGGTTTGGGGAAGTAAAGGACCATATGAAAGTGTGAAATCATTTCCTGTAGGTTATTGACATTTCCAGATCCCTAAAAGGCAGCACTGTAGGCTTTCTGTGCCACTCACAAAAAAAATCACTTAACGCTGTTGAATAAACTTTATTTTTTCATGTCAAAAATTTATTTGAGATTTAATATAATACTTACAATACAGATTTTAATGCAGCCCGGCTGTATGCATAACAACAGCTTAAAGAATCAGAACAGTTATATACATTGAGGCCAGCACACATAGGTAGAAACATTATGAATTTTAATCATGATCCAATATGTGTTGTTGGATATGCTGTTTTCTGGTTCAACTGCAACTATTTTTGATTAGGAATTGATTGATTTATTAATCAAAGGATGTGATTTAGAGCTTTCAGCGTAAAAGGTACAGTATTTATTTATTTAGGACACAGATGATCCTTATTTTCACTCTTCACTAATTACATAAAACATCTGAGATGCTCTAAAATGCACAACTATTTTAGTTATTGACAGCTTTACTCATAATGTTAGTGTATTAATAGCTGCCTTTCGTATACCATACATTGTATCACATTTGCCACAAAAGATAAAAATTATTTTTTTTTCAGACAAATCCCTCATATGACATGGGAAGGGAACATATCTTCTACTGGACTAGAATGGATGCTAACTATTTATATGCCTCTATAAAAAAACATCCAGGTTGCCGGGCTGTTGCACAGTTTCGGTGTGACAGATCATATTTTACTTTCATTGGAAAATTGTTCCTCTATGCTGCTGATGCAGCAATGGGTACAATCTCTCTGTCCACCTATACAAAAATAATTAGATTTTAAATCCATATAGCTACATATACCTCAAGGAAAAAAACGACTTTACACTTGTTGAACGTTTACCAGTGGAAAAGTGAAGCAAGCAAAGAAAAAACCTCTGGTATTCCACCACAGCAAAAATCCACCACGATAGAGTCCTGTGTCAAGCAGCAAGCAAATTTAATGGAAAAAAGTAAAAACAGCATTAGAATTCCATGGTGATAAACCCAAAAGCGCTTTCGGCTATTTAGCCTTCTTCAGGGTAATGCTGCTCAATGCCAGAAGTCTAAATCTCAAAATGCACGCACTCGAGGCCCTTCTCAGTATGGAGAACATCGATGTCTGTGCTGTAACTGAAACCTGGTTCAAGGCTCCTGAGAGCACCCTGGCACTATTAGGTTTTACCTCATATCATGTATCCATATTCATAAAGGATACCCACACCTCCAGGTTAAACCATCCAGGTGCAACTAACCATAGGCAAATGCTACAGGCCACCGTCTCAAACTCAGGAACCCCACACAGCCTTCCTAAAGACACTGGAGGGTATAAATGTATCTCCAAACACCATCATATTGGGTGACTTAACTACCCGAATATACACTGGGAACATTACTCAAGCCCTAACTTTCTAGCCCAACGGTTCCTGGAGTTCATAATGCCATGGAACAGCTAGTCACTGTTCCCACGAGAGGAGAAAATATACTAGATCTCATTATCACAAACATGGGGACAAAATGCTCCACACTGGAAGTATATCCCTCATTGGTGAGATCTGATCATAAACTAATCTCACTGGAAAACCCAAAACAAAAAGACCACAGTGAAGAACTTCCTAAAGCAAACTTCACACTACTCAAGACTGGTGTGGTATCCTTCAAGGCCCCTGATCCAGTGGAAACCAATGCCTTCTATGAACACCTCCAGGACTGCATGGATCAGGCAATCCCAAATAAAACCAAGACTCTTTCCACAAAGGGCAAACATCCAGTCTGGTGGACCCCAGCCATTAACAAAGCTATTACATGATAGAACAAAATCCATAAAAGGGAAGTCACCCGTGATCATTATTAGTAAAAAAATACGAGCACTCATAAAATCAACTAAGGCCAATTTTGAGAGAAAAATTGCCATGGATTCAAAGGACAATCATAAGGCCTTTTTCAGCTATGTTAGGAACAAACTCCCAGATATGCTCAGAATTAGTCCAAAATGATACAAAAATCACTGAACCCACAGACATTGCCAACATACTGGCAGACAGGTTCAGTGCAATATCCCAGCAGAGTGTAGCCTCCCAGACATCTCAAATGCACAGGTGAAAGCTGTCTCTAAAGCTAAACACAGCATCAATGGGACGATGGTGTCCCCTGTTTAATCTCAGCCTCAACTGTGGTCCCAATAAGTCTAGTCTGCAAAGCTATGGAGAGGATCATAATGGAGCTCATAAACAAAGATATAGGGACTTGCAGACATTGGACCGAACTTGGTTGACTTCTTGAAAACAGTCACGAAGGCCATTGATGAGGGAAAGGCAGTCCATACAGCCTACCTTGACCTTGCAAGGCCTTGACACAATTATTGTAGAAAACTTACCCAGCTAAATGTAAAACCATATGTCACAAGATGGGTTGCAAACTGGCTTAAGGACAGAACCCACAGGGTTAGAGTTGCTGGCGCTATGTCAGACTCCAAGCCAGTCACAAGTGTCCCGGTCCCAGGGGGGTCTCCCCTATTGTATTGTCTACTATCTACTTAGTACAGGCAGGCATGAGGGGAGGACTGACTGACAAAGTTTGCAGGCGACTGCAAACTGGGCGCCATAGTGGAAAGTGCATCGACATGGATATCCTTCAGAAGGGACTCACTGAAACAGATAGCTGGTGCCAGAGCCATGGCCTGAAGTTAAACACCAAAAAAAACAAGGTAACCCCAAGCTACCATATAGGTGGCAATCCACTAAGCACAAAGAGGTTATCAGGGACCTGGGGACCCAGTTTGACAGTGGCCTTTCTTTGACACTCACGTTGCTAAAGTGGTTAGAAAGACCTTCTACATTGCCCACCTGATCATGAAGGGATTCACATCCAGATCTAGTGAGGTCATTGTTCCCCTGTACTCCTCACTTATCAGACCAATGATCGTACAATGCCCCCCATTCGATCTATCTCACCCCCACATATCATCTGCAGCAGAGAGAGACCCAAAGGTTCCTCACCAAAAGGATAAAGGACTCCAAAATCTGTCATATGCTGCCAGATTGAAGAAACTCCAGCTCTATTCAGTTGCATACCATCTGCTCAGAGGTGACATGTGCCTGACATACAAGGCCATGTCCAACCCGGAATTAATGGACATGCTCCACCTCAAAATCCAAATCCACCAAAACCACTAGAGCAAGCGACTTAAACCTTAGCATGGATATAAATAGGACGTGCTGGAGGGATAGATTTATCACTCAGAGACTCCCTATGCTGTGGAATAAAATCCCGATCCATGTGAGGCAGAGCACCTCGCTGGCTCTGTTCAAGAGAAATCTTGACCTGTGGATGGGAGCTAGGTTTATACCTGGAATCATCTATGTGTCACTGCTGGACAGAGGCACAACAAACTAATGGGCACAGTATTATTTTCTTTTAAGGTACATGTAGTAAATTTACTTTATTTCTGAGGTCTTATATCAGAATAATATGGTTTTATTAATGCCTTAGGGCAGATAGCCTAGTATAAACCTATGAACCTATGAACCTACATCACATGTAATTGGAAGACACATTTATTGCATTGCTACATCTGAATACATAACATATAATACTTTTTGTCGACCGACAGCACATACCTACTACATATTCTTTATGTCCTTCCTTATAGTGACTTTCTTACAGGAAAACCTTGCCCTCTCCTACAGTTTAACTCAATCCTTAGGTTGCTTTTCTCCATACAATATGGTTTCAGTATGTTGTAGGTACCTGAAACTTGCTTGTACAATATACAACTTTAATTTATTTGCCTTGGAATCAAAGGAAGGGAAAGACCACCTACTTTTTTTAGGCATAACTTCACACACATTTTGCAGAGAAATTCGTCTCTGACTGACTGCATGACATATCACAGACACAGAAAAATCTGTAGTTTACCCTGTCAGTTACTGCTGTCAGTCCTAGATGAAAAATTAGTCCTGCTGGTATAAAAAAGATAAAAAGCTGTGAAAGTGTTTTCCACTGCCTTTATTGCAGAAAGGAGAACTTACACTGATTCACAGCTTCTCCCAATGTAACTGTGCCTTTCATAGCAAAACAAAGCAATTACTTTGGTCAGGGGTTAAAGGCAGTTGTGACCCCTTCTGACAAATTTACATAACAGCATCCCTGTATTGAAATGCTGAGCTTTACAAGTTGGTTATTTATACTGATATATATAGCAAGATGACAATGTAGTAGCAACGATTTCTGTGGCATTTACAGAAAACTCAGAAAATATTTTTTCTTATAAAGTATCAACACATTTACCATGTTCAAGCCCCTTTCCCCCCATACAGGACAGAACTACCCAAATAAGGACTGCTCTGCAGAAAGAGACAAGTGGCAACCCTATCAACTAGGTGCAATGACACTGTTTATAACAATGTTTTTATTGCTTTTTTGTGCTGTCTTTCCAGAGGATGATACATATCTGGTACACAGATCCATGATAAAAGGCACCTACTGGCACTGAGCAGGGAGAGTTTGGAGTAATGGCTAAGATCTTTACCTCAATGATAGAAGACACAGAGCTTGATTCTGGCATCTCATTATTGGATAAGTGATCCACACACCTAGTGAAGAAGCAATGGCATCATTGTGCTACTCCCAACTCAAACAAATGACTACCAAAAAAAAAAAAAAACAGAGCAACTCAATATACTCATCTACAAAACAATAAATAATAGTAATAACTATTGTCCAAGGCTCAAAAGCAGACAGCTAGTTATAAAGGCCCCCTTTCACACTTGGCGCTTGGCATGTGTAAAAATACCTTTATTAAAAAATAGTTCCAGCTGATTGCAACAATCTTCCAGAAAATATCAGTAATATAGAATACTGACTGACTTTCAAGACAATTCTCTGAGGCAGTCTAATCAAAGAAAGTAAATGCAGGTACAATAGGGGGAAAGAAACATTTGCTAGTTATTAGATTTCACTGTAATGGTTGTTCCATTCCACAATTTGCACATTTAGTATGTTTTCATACTATCTTAGGACAACAAGTTATGCAAATATATCCTGTCTTTCTTTTGTGAATACATACGACATTCACTTATTGCTTTGCACTAACATCTTACAGCACTATGAGCTTTGCGACATGCTTGCACACACTTCATTATTTATAATAACGTTAACGCTGTATATTTAAGAATTATTAATGTATGTTTTGTAGTAAATGTTTAATGTTTTAATTATTCACTGTCATGCAATTGTTGTCAAATGTCTGTATGGAAGTATTTTTTTCGTTGTATCGCTAAGTAAATTTCCTGTGTTCTATTTTCTTTGCCAATGTAGCCCAAGTCATGGCCAAAAAAAAGGTGTGCTTCTAAAGGAACCCAGTTAGTAGAGTATAAATAAATGCATAATAGAAAAAAATTGGGGGTGGACATGATATAAATAATTATGGAACTAGTAAAGTACTTTATGATTCTGCATCATTCATGAGGAAAAAAAAACTTGCCACTGAAGGCATTGGACAAAAGCAGACAGACTTGCGTTGGAGTCCTTTCCTTAACAGTAATAGCTCTTAGCTGTACAATATATAGCAAGGATCATTTACTGCAGTGAGAGTTTTCACACCTTGGGATGAGTTCCTTTATAACTACAAAAATATCCCTTTAAAACAGCCTGCTCATTAATTACTTTATTTTGCTGGAAGTAGATAATAGCTCTTTATATCATAGATCAAGCTCTAACAGATAAATAAGTGAGGCTTACTCAAGGAAACATAGAAGCAGCTCTGTTAAATAAGGTGTGTTAGATAACAATGCTTCACACTCTTCCCATTCTATCTTAATGGAATGAGAAAAACAACACCCCTTCCTTATATCTAGTGTGATTCATATAAAGAAGACTTGAAATGTATTCTAGGAAGAATGAATGAAAGCAAGAAAACAGGATCACATAACCATGGTAGAACCCATCAGCGTCCATTTTGTGGGAAATACATTAAAATTGTGAAGGAAGCTCTCTTGGATTGATTTTGAGGCACAAAATAGCTCAGAAAATGATGATGCAATGCAAAAAAAAAAAACATATTTCTGAGTTCAAAGCTGGAGTTTTCCTTTAAGGCCAAAAATAATACATTGAGAGAGAGAGAATGCTTATGAAGTTGCAGAAAAAGACGATTTTGAAAAACTGTTATGCTGGTGTTATGAACTGCATATGTTGCAGAAAAGTGAAGCTAAGGAACAAGGAAAATTTAATAGATGCTATGTGAATGCCAATATCTTATGCAACTGAGAAGATACCACATACATTGTTACCATGCATTTTGATATTTTTAGCTATTTTTTAGGTTATGAAATCGGAGTTTCAAATCTGGCGTTTACTACTGAGAAACAAATTTTGGTAGGCATATTAGCCCCAAAGATTGTTTCTGCTACCATGGAGCTACAAATTTACAGGTCACTATAGTATATAGCACTTAGATCCAATAACTAGAATTCAGGCTGTGCTGTATAAATGTGGCAGATGCAATATCAGGATCATTGATGGACAGAAGCATTATTGTCAGTAGAAATGTAATTGCACATCTACATATGGGATATATTGCAGCTGTGTTCCAAGGGTCTACTTTAATTAAACGAAAGTTTCGGAACACGTTGCACCCGAACACATTCTTTAAGATAATCTATTTCCAACTGCATGCTTTTATAAGCATATAGCTTGTCACTTAAATTATTAAATTTGTTCTCTGCACCAACATGAGAATTTGTTGTAGTTAAGACATATGGGATATATTGCAGCTGTGTTCCAAGGGTCTACTTTAATTAAACGAAAGTGAAATCTGTCGAATATGAATCTGTCGACACATAAACAGTGAAATGCGATAACGTTGAACACGCAAAACCATGAATTTTTAACATCGAAACTGCAATAGTAGGCCAACCCCACCACCCGTAACATACTACCTACACAAACACAACAACAAAAAACACATACATAAGATAAAAGATAATCCACAGACAGGAAGAACTGAACCAAAAAGCACAAAGTGCAGCTTTATTGAACAACAAACAGGTCAATAAATCTTTTTTAAAAACTCAACTTCTTCAAGAAAATATTCATCAGTGCTAGACATCTTAGATGCACGAATGAATTGACCCTTAACCAAGCCCTTCTTCTGGTGAAATGGGTGACCACTGTCAAAATGAAGGTATGAATTAGAAAAGGTGGCTTTCCTAAATACCTTGGATTTAAAGGTGTGATTACAGTAGTCCTTCTGTATTGATATATCCAGGTAGTTCAGTACATCCTTACTAACATTATAAGTGAAAGATAGAAAGTGTGTGGTAGAATTAATATAACTCATGAACTCAAGAAAGTTGCTCAGGGTTCCTTTCCACAATAGGCAGATGTCATCAAGGTATCGCTTATAATGGACTATGTATTGTACCCAATGTGTGTAAAATATAAAATTGTTCTCCCAGTAATGCAAAACTATGTTGGTGTATAATGAGGCACATGCAGTGCCCATCGCAACCCCCTTTTTCTGTTTAAACAGTTCTCCATTGAAAAAAAGAAAATTATTATCGAGAACAATTTCCATAAACTCAACAATTAAGCTGATTGTGTTGGAACTAAGGCCGGATTCAGAGGCCAAAACTTCATTGAACCACTCTAATCCAATAGAGTGTGAGATGCTGGGGAACAATTCTACAATATCAATGGTTGTCATAAGTAAATCAGGATGAAATAACCTAATTTCTAAACCCTTGAGAAAATCCCAAGAATCCTTGCATACATGCTGTAGCGTAGAAGAGAATTTCTTTGTAATGTGGTCAATAAACTTGCTCAACGGTTCAGTGATACCTCCAGCCCCCGAGACAATAGGTCTAAATCTCATGGGGTCTAAACCTTTATGGGTTTTGGGTATTCCAAAAATTACCAGGGTCCTAGGTTTATTGACGTGTAAATAGTTGTATAACCTTTCGTTAATAACTCCCTGTAATAGGAGGTCCGATAACAAAAAATTTATCTTGGAACAGGCTAAATTTAACTCGTTCCTAGAAATCAATTCATACTGCTCAGGATCCAGCAACATGTTGTGGAGGTAGGTGTCATATGCAAAATTATACATCAGGACCACCCCCCTCCCTTGTCGGGTTTCATCACCCTAACACCGTCCTGAATAAGGGACTTAATTAAATGCTGTGACTTAGAGTCCAAATTATTAGATGGGGAATGTGTTCTGCTAAAACACTGCTTTCTTAAATCCATTTCCACCACCACCTCAAAAACCTTAAGAGAGGGGTGTAGAGGGGGATTGTAAGTACTAGCCCTTGCTAGCTCTTCTTTTGTGTGTGGTTGTCCCTTAAATTGTAATGCTAGATTTAAATGTCTGACAAAAAACTTTAAATCCACTAAAGCATCAGTCAACTTTAAGGGGCGTAGTGGAACAAACTTGAAACCCTTAGTAAAAAGCTCAAAATAATCCGAAGTTATTACTAAATCAGTAAAATTAATTATCTTTTTTTATTATAGTGTACTTGTTGTCAGATGATTCAAGTAGTAAGTCAGAAGGTTCAGATCCTAGCATGTTACCTATCTGCACCCCCTGTTCCATCCTTGCCACTGGTGGGTGATGTCCCTGCCCCCTGGTCTGCCCGAGGGATAGTGAAAATCCTGAAAGCTGTTTTTATTGGTCTTCTGAGCTAATCTTTCACTTCTCCTAGGCAAATCGGTTGTTGGGGTACCCTGAGCATCTACAGTGTCATAGTTGTTAGCACCAACCTCTTTGGTGTTAAATTTACCCTTGCCAGGACCCGGATAAGCCCTTCCATCCCTGTATTCAATGAGATCATGTTCAAGCTTTCTTATTTTCCTATTAACTATTTTAACACAGTATTGATCAACTTCATCAAAAATATTATCATAATTCCTTTTAATACTTAAAAAGTTCTTATTTTTAACAACGGAATTATTTAACGTATTCACTTCCTTTAACAAAGTATCGGCTTTCGCCTCATAATCCTCAATCATAAAATTCAACATTTCTAAGCCGACTTTATCAAACAAAACAACCAATTTGTTGTACAGTTCAGAGCCAGGGAGAGCACTATTTGGAAATTTGTAGCAACGTAGTCCTTTCGGAACACGTTGCACCCGAACACATTCTTTAAGATAATCTATTTCCAACTGCATGCTTTTATAAGCATATAGCTTGTCACTTAAATTATTAAATTTGTTCTCTGCACCAACATGAGAATTTGTTGTAGTTAAGACATATGGGATATATTGCAGCTGTGTTCCAAGGGTCTACTTTAATTAAACGAAAGTGAAATCTGTCGAATATGAATCTGTCGACACATAAACAGTGAAATGCGATAACGTTGAACACGCAAAACCATGAATTTTTAACATCGAAACTGCAATAGTAGGCCAACCCCACCACCCGTAACATACTACCTACACAAACACAACAACAAAAAACACATACATCCACTAACCAAAACCCTACTATTAACCCTAAATTAAAGCACCAAAACCCCACTTGTAACCCTACGCTAAACCCCACATACACAACTATCTATGCACTACCTTTAACCCCTCCCTAACCCTATGGTCCGTAACTATCGCACACTTCCCTTACGGAGCTATACCGCAGATGGACCAACTATGACAATTCGACATTTCCAATTTCGCTATTTAGTGCATTCGACGTTTCCACGTTTCGCTGTTTATGTGTCAACAGATTCGTATTTGACAGATTCTGCTTTCGTTTAATTAAAGTAGACCCATGTTCCAGTATCATGCCATATAGGAAAAATGGAAAGTTAAAAGTGTACATGCAAGAACATGTTAGAGATATATGCAGTGATTTTCTAGCAAGTGTATCAGCAAAAGTAAAAGAGTGCATCAAAGGTATGCACAAAGGGGATGCGTATAGTATAAAATGTGTTTTTCTTTTTGTAACTTCAGTTCATAGGGGTGATAATGTAGGGAAGAAGATGATATTACACAGGTGTTCCTACGAGATTATATAGCAAAATCATTTGCAGTCATTACTTTGATAATATTAATGTTCACTTTCACATATCATTAAGGCTTTTGCAATTGTATTGATTATTGTTAATTACCTTCTCTATTCACCATTGAAGTAGTATTATTTTTCTAATCCCTTTGATGTTAATATATTATGGTACCATGGTTATAATTATTGTGAATCAAATCTGTTACAGCTTTTTATTCCAGTTTATTTTTATTTTTTTTAACTTTTACTGTGTATTTGTTTAGTATACAAATGTCTATTCCTGCCACATCAGAAGTATACTAAGTGACTTCCCTTTGAAGACACTGCTCGTATGAACAAATCTTTGTACAGGTATGGTCTCATACATATTTACTTTGCATGTTGTCAGTGTTGATCATTTACATTAATGCACTTGAGATCTGTAATATTCTAGTCAACTAATAAGCTAAAAGCTCCAACAATATGGGATAAGCACGCTGTGGATGCAGAGATATGACTGATTCTTGGGGTAATGATTTAGGCAGTGGCTTAGAAAACAAATACGTCTTAGGAGAATTTCTTATTTTAAAGTCTTCCAAATCTATTCTCCATGGAATAAAACTGGAATGCAATTATTGTTTGATTATAACAGTGTAAGACAACAGATGCAACAAAACAGAAACAGAACTGCGTACCTAATGCCTGTTGAATTATTCATAAAGTTACATAATACGCAACTGACAACAGCTTCTTGCCAAGAGTGGCAAGAAAAAGAATTTGAATGTAGTACTGAAAACTTTACTGTAAGTGGTAGTAGGGCTGCTTACTGATTTTAGTCTAATTCTCATGTGTTTGTTTCCCCTGAAAAAACAAAACAAAATATTCTAAAGTTTGTGGGATTGCATTAAGCTTACTCAACTAGCATTATCCTGTAGCACAGAGTTTCTAAATAATTACAGTAGAAATTCATGTTGCCTGTAAATCCATACCTGTAGATAGATGGCTTTAAATATGCTCCATTAAAAAAAAAATCAAAGCAAAATGACAACCAGAAGTTCTGTACTCAGTGAAAAAGTCCTTTAAGGAATCTAGAAATACACTCAATGATGTGGTTATGCCTTCTTTGAAATAAACTCTAGCATGAAAGAGCATGTACACACCTCCAAGTTCATCTGTAATATTTACAGTGTTTATGTGAACAAAGCTGGTAACTGTATGCAGATATGGAGATTTTGCCTTCAAAGTATGTTATGTAGACAACAGTTGTATAATCAATGGTTTTATTCTACTCCCTAATGCTTGCTCCTGTGTTTTCTAATTCTGAATCCCAAGCAACTCCTGTGCATTCATTTCTTAACTATACTTTAATTAAATGATTATTGTCAACATGCCTCTACTCTGTCTGTCATCTTCAGGAACAATGTTAACATTAGTGTTATGTAGCCAATCCAGTAGTGTAGAGGGATAAAGCTCTAACTATGCCCCAGCTGACCTAAATTCAATTGATGGCTTGACTGACTGACAGAGCAGCAGGGTGGAATGTGTGTCTTCATCCTCGGGGGTGAGTGCTCATTGGTGATTCTGCCTAATGGCAAGCATGGTCCAAAGGGTTGAGTTGCCCTCAAACATAACCAATGAGTTTGGGGATGGAGGAAGAGAGAAGAAGGTAGGGCATAAGGACACTTTCAAGATCCACAACTGCCCCAATAACACTGGAGAGAGTCCAGGGGTAGGAGAATGGATGAGGGGCATTGGGAGTTGGACCAGTAATAATGAGGAGCAAGGGTACTAAAAATGGTGTTATCTGTTCATGTAAGCTTTGAGAAAGGTATCATAATCTGTAATCCTGAAAACTTTTTACCCTATGGTTGTGGCACACATGAAGTTACTATTTCAATCTGTTATACGTGACAGCTTCTTAAATGCCTGTTTTCAGCTAATGTAATACACGCACCCACTAATATTTGACAAGTTAATCTTTTACACAGCTGTTTCTTGTAATCTCCATTTGAACCCATGTCACTTTCTACAATACATTTGTTTTAATGAAAACCCTCAAATGAAAAAAAAAACAAGCACTCCACAGAGCACTACCATAACCTGTTAACTTAATACAAACATGCAAAACTATGTAAATCTTTGTATAATGAAGTTTAACCCTTGTAGTAGGAATACTTGTCCTAAATAGACAGCTGCAGCCACAGGCACTATCGGACCTACATTTAAAGTTATCCATGATAAGATGCATGTTACTGCCTGTGTTCCTACTTACACTAATTGGTGTCTGTTTCTTTTTTTAGCTTTATGTCCCTCTCAGATATGTAAAACAACTTGCATGCTTTCAGAAAACATTAACTTTTAACCTTAATGAAAATAATGTTCTGGCTTCTTATTGCCCTATAATCAGCTTGTCACCATGGGAACATAAGAGAAAAGAAAAAAATATTCCTCAGCTGCAGTTTCCTGCAGATATGCTGAACATGTATTGCTAAAGGAAAACTTTTCATTATATTCACTGTTCTCTTATTTATTTGTTTCCACTTAAAACTTGTAATTAAATTAAGCCAAGGGTCTTAATCCAAATATTCAGCTATGCAAAAGTAACAGAAAACACATCTACATATATTATGATCTGTGTACTTTTACATCCCATCTCCTACCTCACCAACCTAAGATTACATCCTATTAACTTAATAATGCTTTTGTTTAGCCTTGTTTTCTCTTTCTACATTGTACATTGTAATGTTTACATTTCTTAATAATAAAAAATAAGACTGAAAGCAAACAAAGAAAAAAAGCATCTGTTTACTCCAGCAACTGTATCACATACAGTAATAACTGAAAATGTATCACACAATATGTACTTTATATCATAAAAAGTTTTATGGAAATACTATTAAGAGCAGAAACTGTTTTACATACAGTTGCCTTTTTCTTTCTCCTTGTTTTCCCCCTTTGTGTCCTTCCAAACATTAATGATAGTTACACAAGATATTTTAATGAGAAAAGGTCATTTTGTATTGGCCTATAACCAATTTTAATCAGCTGGAATTCTATGTTCTAGCTGTATATTCCATTTTAATGGCTATTGTGCAATGTCTGTGAATAACAAACTTAGTAAAGTGCACTGCAATTGAGATCTTTGTATTTCAATTGTTGGTTTAAAACCTTGGAGCTGAGGACAGCAACCTGTGTGAGTAGATAAAGTATCCTGTGGAAATGGAAGGGCATGTCCAAGATGGCTAACTGACAGCAAGAACTGGTGGGAGTTCTATGACTGAAAACTTTTCTCTGACAGAAAATATAATCAAAAAAGTAAAATCTGAAAATTATAGTTAGGTAATTTGTTCACTAATAGACAGAGAAAATATTTATAGCTTAAAGTTCTTCAAAAGCTGTAATTTTCCTGTCAGGATTTCAACTGTTTGGTTAAAAGAGAAGAGATTTCAACATGAGCTGCACAAGAAATGGTGGGTCTATATTAGATGATCGACCATCCACAACCGTGAACACCTAATGAGTGACACATAAACACCGAAGTACAAAAAGCGCAAAGGCTGTAAATATCGAAAAGTGGAATGCCGAACGTATTCCCGTGGCCAGCAGGGTGATCATGGGGAAGAGGAAATATATCCTTTTCCCCACTGTAGTGCAATCTCGGAGTTGGTAATATATAAGTAGGTGGGGTGTGGGGGGCACTTTTGTGTATGTTTTACTTACCTGTGTGTCGCTGTTGTTGTTTAAACTGCATTCGGCATTCCGGTTTTCGATATTTAGGTCCTTCGCTTTTTTCGTAGTTCGGCATTTATGTGTCACTTATTAGGTGTTCGCGGTTGTGGGTGTTCAGTTTTATGATATAGACCTGAAATGGTACCCAGGATTCTTATGTAAAAAAAAGAAATTCAGTCACTAATATCTAGTATGCAGGATATATTACTTAATTGGACAAACTGTATGCCAAAATAGAAAGTTTCAAAGAAGAGACAAAAAAGAAGATGGAACATTTTACAAATTCTCAGAAAACAACAAAATGTACACATCAGCAGTATGGAAGAAGCTTTAAATGATCATGAAGGGAAACTAACAGAAGGTATCAGATGGAGTTTCTTTTAATACAAAATAACTGGCTCATAGATAAAGTTGATGATTTAGAATATAGACTGAGATGAAGTATCATTGGAATTTATGGTATACCTGATAAAGTATGAGGGAGACAATATAGTATATTTTTTTAACAACATGGCTACATAAAACATTAAATCTACCTAAAACTTTATCTTTTGGAATTGAAAAGGCACCCAGATGCCTGAGAGCACCTTCAAAGAAGTAAAAGTTATGACCATGTTCAACTATAGTTACATTTATGTCTAGCTTAGAAAAAGATCATATATTAAAAACAGCATGGCCCAGCCCACCAACTAAAATTAGTGAACATGTAGTCAGATTTGACAATGATCATTCCAGTAAAGTAATGAGTTAAAGAAAATCCTGCTTAGCACTAATCAGTGAACTTATCGTTTTCCAGCTTGCTAAAGTTTTTATCTGTATTACAAAGAGTATTTAGAACACATCTAGAGCCTGTTTACTGCATTTCCTGTGTTGCACTTAATTTAAAATCATTTTTTTCTTTTAAAACTGCATTTTACCTGACTTTGGCCTACCACTCAAGTGTGGGGTCATTTATTGCACTGTTGTGATTATTTTGCTACTTGTGTATCTCTGCTATTTTTAAACTAAAACAAAAAAGAAAAAAAAAAGTCTTGCTTTTTTCCCCACTTTCTGAAATTTAAGAAAGTTCAGTTACAGATTTGCTGTTCCAAAATGTTTGTAAGTTTCTTGGAGGCAAGTGCATGCTTGGACTAAAGGGAAGTCTCTGTGTTCACCAGTGGCAGTGGTTAACACTGAACAGCCTGCCTGTCCTGTAGTAGTGGTTACTGCCTAGAAGCTGTAGTTTTCTTGGTCATTTTGGGTAAATTCTAAACTCCTTGATCTCTGTCTCTTAAAACTCTGCTGCTTTGTGGTTTTGGTGTCTTTCCAGGCTTGTTAGTTGTTGCTGAAACACCTACGAAGGGGAGAAAACTCTGAGAGGAGAAAGGAGCCACTTTTGAGATTTTAAGTACTTTCTTCTGCTTTTTTTGTTAAGAATTACTGCTTTGCCGCCAACTTTCCAGCATTTTCCAGCTTGCTAAAGTTTATATCTGTGTTAGAAACAGTATTTAGAACACATCTAGAGCCTGTTGACTGCATTTCCTCTGTTGCACTTAATTTAAAATTGTTTTTCTCTTAAAACTGCATTTTACCTGACTTTGGCCTAGCACTCAAGTTTGGGGTCATTTATTGCACTGTTGTGATTATGTTGCTAGTTGTGTATCTCTGCTACCTTTAAACTAAATCAAAAAGAAAAAAAAAAAAACAATCTTGCTTTTTTCCCACTTTCTGAAATTTAAGAAAGTTCAGTTACAGACTTTCTCTTCTGAAATGTTTGTAAGGTTATTGGAGGCCAGTACTTGCTTGGATTAAAGGGAAGTCTCTGTGTTCACCAGAGGCAGTGGTTAACACTGAACAGCCTGCCTGTCCCTGTAGGAGTGGTTACTGCCTAGAAGCTGTAGTTTTATTGGTCATTTTGGGTCAGTTCTAAACTCCTTTATCTCTGTCTCTTAAAACTTTGTTGTCTCATGGTTTTGGCATCTTTCCAGGCTTGTTAGTTGTTGCTGAAGCACCTACCAAAGGGAGAAAACGCTTAGAGGAGAAAGGAGGCACTTTTGAGATTTTAAGTATTTTCTTCTGCTTTTTTGTTAAGAATTACTGCTTTGCCACCTACTTTTCGGCATTTTCCAGCTTGCTAAAGTTTATATCTTTGTTAGAAACTGTATATAGAACACATCTAGAGCCTGTTTACTGCATTTCCTGTGATGCACTAAATTTAAAATCGTTTTTCTCTTAAAACTGCATTTTACCTGACTTTGGCCTAGCACTCAAGTGTGGGGTCATTTATTGCACTGTTGTGATTATTTTGCTACTTGTGTATCTCTGCTACCTTTAAACTAAAACAAAAAGGAAAAAAAAAAATCTTGCTTTTTTCCCACTTTCTGAAATTTAAGAAAGTTCAGTTACAGATTTGCTGTTCTGTACTGTTTGTAAGTTTCTTGGAGGCCAGTGCTTGCTTGGACTAAAGGCAAGTCTCTGTGTTCACCAGTGGCAGTGGTTAACACTGAACAGCTTGGTGTTACTGTAGGAGTGGTTACTGCCTAGAAGTTGTAGTTTTATTGGCCATTTTGGGTCAATTCTAAACTCCTTGATCTCTATCTCTTAAAACCCCGCTGCCTCGTGGTTTTGCCATCTTTCCAGGTTTGTTAGTTTTTGCTGAAGCACCTACCAAGGGGAGAAAACGATGAGAGGAGAAACGAGCCACTTTTGAGATTTTAAGTACTTTCTTCTGCTTTTTTGTTAAAAATTACTGCTTTGCTACCTACTTTTCATCGTTTTCCAGCTTGCTAAAGTTTTTATCTGTATTAGAAACAGTATTTAGAACACATCTAGAGCCTGTTTACTGCATTTCCTGTGTTGCACCTAATTTAAAATCATTTTTTCTCTTAAAACTGCATTTTACCTGACTTTGGCCTAGCACTCAAGTGTGGGGTCATTTATTGCACTGTTGTTATTATTTTGCTACTTCTGTATCTCTGCTACTTTTAAACTAAAACAAAAAACAAAAAAGTCTTGCTTTTTTCCCACTTTCTGAAATTTAAGAAAGTTCAGTTACAGATTTGCTGTTCCAAAATGTTTGTAAGTTTCTTGGAGGCAAGTGCATGCTTGGACTAAAGGGAAGTCTCTGTGTTTACCAGTGGCAGTGGTTAACACTGAACAGCCTGCCTGTCCATGTAGGAGTGGTTACTGCCTAGAAGCTGTAGTTTTATTGGCCATTCTGGGTCAATCCTAGACTCCTTGATCTCTGTCTCTTAAAACTCTGCTACCTCATGGTTTTGACATCTTTCCAGGCTTGTTAGTTGTTGCTGAAGCACCTACCAAAGGGAGAAAATGCTGAGAGGAGAAATGAGCCACTTTTGAGATTTTAAGTATTTTCTTCTGCATTTTTGTTAAGAATTACTGCTTTGCCACCTACTTTTCAGCATTTTCCAGCTTGCTAAAGTTTATATCTTTGGTAGAAACAGTATTTAGGACACACCTAGAGCCTGTTTACTGCATTTCCTGTGTTGCACTTAATTTAAAATTGTTTTTTCTCTTAAAAATGCATTTTGTCTGACTTTGGCCTAGCACTCAAGTGTGGGGTCATTTATTGCACTGTTGTAATTATTTTTCTAGTTGTGTATCTCTGCTACCTTTAAACTAAAACAAAAAAGAAAACAAAAATATCTTGCTTTTTTTCACTTTCTGAAATTTAAGAAAGTTCAGTTACAGATTTGCTGTTCTGAACTGTTTGTAAGTTTCTTGGAGGCCAGTGCTTGCTTGGACTAAAGGGAAGTCTCTGTGTTCACCAGTGGCAGTGGATAACACTGAACAGCCTGCCTGTCCCTATAGTAGTGGTTACTGCCTAGAAGCTGTAGTTTTATTGGCCATTTTGGGTCAATTCTAAACTCCTTGATCTTTATCTCTTAACACCCTGCTTCCTCGTGGTTTTGCCTTTCATTCCAGGCTTGTTAGTTGTTGTTGAAGCACCTACAAAGGGGAGAAAAGACTGAGAGGAGAAAGGAGCCACGTTTGAGATTTTAAGTATTTTCTTCTGCTTTTTTGTTAAGAATTACTGCTTTGCCACCACCTTTTCAGCATTTTCCAGCTTGCTAAAGTTTATATCTGTGTTAGAAACAGTATTTAGAACACATCTAGAGCCTGTTGACTGTGTTTCCTCTGTTGCACTTAATTTAAAATCGTTTTTTTCTCTTAAAACTGCATTTTACCTGACTTTGGCCTAGCACTCAAGTTTGGGGTCATTTATTGCACTGTTTTGATTGCTTTGCTAGTTGTGTCTCTCTGCTACCTTTAAACTAAAACAAAAAAGAAAAAAAAAAAGTCTTGCTTTTTTCCCACTTTCTGAAATTTAAGAAAGTTCAGTTACAGATTTGCTGTTCTAAAATGTTTGTAAGTTTCTTGGAGGCCAGTGCTTGCTTGGACTAAAGGGAAGTCTCTGTGTTCACCAGTGGCAGTGGTTAACACTGAATAGCCTGCCTGTCCCTGTAGGAGTGGTTACTGCCTAGAAGCTGTAGTTTTATTGGCCATTTTGGGTGAATTCTAAACTCCTTGATCTCTCTTAAAACCCTGCTGCCTCATGGTTTTGGCATCTTTCCAGGCTTGTTAGTTGTTGCTGAGGCACCTACCAAGGGGAGAAAATGCTGAGAGGAGAAAGGAGCCACTTTTGAGATTTTAAGTATTTTCTTCTGCTTTTTTGTTAAGAATTATTGTTTTGCCACTTACTTTTTGCCGTTTTCCAGCTTGCTAAAGTTAATATCTGTGTTAGAAACAGTATTTAGAACACATCTCACATCTGTTTACTGCATTTCCTGTGTTGCACTAAATTTAAAATCGTTTTTCTCTTAAAACTGCGTTTTACCTGACTTTGGTCTAGCACTCAATGGTGGGGTCATTTTTTGCACTGTTGTGATTATTTTGCTACTTGTGTATCTCTGCTACCTTTAAACTAAAACAAAAAGGAAAAAAAAATCTTACTTTTTTCCCACTTTCTGAAATTTAAGAAAGTTCAGTTACAGATTTGCTGTTCTGTACTGTTTGTAAGTTTCTTGGAGGCCAGTGCTTACTTGGACTAAAGGGAAGTCTCTGTGTTCACCAGTGGCAGTGGTTAACACTGAACAGCCTGCCTGTCAATGTAGTAGTGGTTACTGCCTAGAAGCTGTAGTTTTCTTGGTCATTTTGGGTAAATTCTAAACTTCTTGATCTCTGTCTCTTAAAACTTTTCTATCTCATGGTTTTAGCATCTTTCCATGCTTGTTAGTTGTTGCTGAAGCACCTATCAAAGGGAGAAAATGCTTAGAGGAGAAAGGAGACACTTTTGAGATTTTATGTATTTTCTTCTGCTTTTTTGTTAAGAATTACTGCTTTGCCGCCTACTTTTCGGCATTTTCCAGCTTGCTAAAGTTTATATCTTTGTTAGAAACTGTATATAGAACACATCTGGAGCCTGTTTACTGCATTTCCTGTGTTGCACTTAATTTAAAATAGTTTTTTCTCTTAAAACTGCATTTTACCTGACTTTGGCCTAGCACTCAAGTGTAGTGTCATTTATTGCAATGTTGTGATTATTTTGCTAGTTGTGTATCTCTGCTACCTTTAAACTAAAACAAAAAAGAAAAAAAATCTTGCTTTTTTCCCACTTTCTGAAATTTAAGAAAGTTCAGTTACAGATTTGCTGTTCTGAACTGTTTGTAAGTTTCTTGGAGGCCAGTGTTTGCTTGGACTAAAGGGAAGTCTCTGTGTTTACCAGTGGCAGTGGTTAACACTGAACAGCCTGCCTGTCCCTGTAGTAGTGGTTACTGCCTAGAAGCTGTAATTTTATTGGCCATTTTGGGTCAGTTCTAAACTCTTTGATCTCTATCTCTTAAAACCCTGCAACCCTCTTTTAGCGAGGTCTTGTGCACAGAGCAGGGTCGGGCAGCGCCGGCTTAAACAAGCTTAAACTATTCCCGGCTCCACAAAGTCTACTCTTCACTTTTTCCCTTAGAACTGCTCTAAATCTCAAATTAAGCACTCTATTCTCATTCTAAAGCCCTGCACTTGCTCGTATAATTAATCTCATAGGTATACACAAACTAAAGCACTATATCCTCTTATACTTCTTCAAAGCACTTGCTCCCTATTGGTTCTTTCTGACCAGTCAATAAGTAGTTCCCTATATTATTCAGGCATGTCCAAAGGTTAATTTCGTGTTTACTCTCCAGTCCAGCTGGTGAATCTGGGAATCTTGAGGCAATGTTACAACTGCTTTATGTATACTGACCACCCTCTCCTCCTCCCAACAAGCTCAAATATATGTGAGAGATGCAACTATATAGGCAAACTGTAGGCTAAGCTCTCTGAACCCAGTAGTGGCACAGCCTGTCAGGAGGAGAAGGTAACCACACACACCACAAAACCAGTCTCACATAGACCTATCGCATCAGCAAACCAAGCACATAAACACACAAAAACATAATCGGAGGCTCTAAATAAAAATCTGCCTAAGCAGCAGAGACCTCCAAGGCAGACATCCAAGCAACACCTACCACAAAACAATATCCACGTAGCACATAGCTCACAAAGTCAGTGTGCCACACAGTCACAGCCCTTAAGGCTAAACAACACACCTAATACACTTGTAATAGGTGACTCTATTTTCAGACACACTGACGTCCCACTCACAGGGAGAAGGTCACTGTAAGTTGCCTGTTGGATGCCAGGATCCGCCACATAACACAAGCACTCGGGTCACTCTAAAGCAAGTACAAGTATGACTCCATCATTGTCCATGCTGGTGTGAATGACATGAGATGTACCTCCCTGGACTACATAAAAAAAGACGTACATGAGCTCTTTGATCATTTAGCCCAGGTCGGTATGACCCTGACATTGAGTAGCATCTTATCCTCACCAAGAATGATGCCACAGTATAAAGACAAAATGATCAATTTTAACAACTCGCTAAAGTATTGGTGTCATTCAAAGGAGATCCAGTGTCTGTCAGCCTGGGATGACATGCTCAACAAGCCATGTTGCTTCGCTAGGGATGGCTTGCACCTGTCACCCCTGGCTAAGGCTCTTGCATCCCCATAGTGCCTTTTTTAGGCAAGGCTCAAAAGATAAACCCACCCCCATAGACAACAGAAAGAAAAAAAAAACTAAGGGTAATGCTGCTCAACGCCAGAAGTCTAAACCTCAAGATGCATGCACTAGAGACTCTCCTCAGTATGGAGAATATTGATATCTGTGCAGTAACAGAAACCTGGTTCAAGGCTCCCAAGAGCACCCCAGCACTACCAGGCTATACTTCATACCATGCTTTCCAGCCACAAAACTCGGGCCGAACCACAAAAGGAGGGGGAGTATCCATATTTATCAAAGATACCCATACCTTCAGTCTAGTGGCACTGCACGAAGCTTCGGAAACCATCCATGTGCAACTAACAGTGGGCAAAACTGCCTTTCAGTTTGTAGCCTGCTACAGACCACCATCCCAAACACAGGAACCTCACTCGGCTTTCCTGACAAAATTGGAGAATATGAAGGTCTCTCCAAACACTATTATATTGGGTGACTTCAACTACCCAAACATCCATTGGGAAAACTACTCAAGCCCAAACACCCTCGCCCAACAGTTCCTATAATTTATAAACTCAAATGTTATGGAACAACTGGTCACCACTCCCACAAGAGGGGAAAACATACTGGATATGGTCATCACAAACATGGGGTCTCTATGTTCCACACCAGAGGTATACCCCTCATTGATAAGATCAGACCATAAACAAATCTCACTGGACATCCATATTCCGTACCCACCCCTAGCCAAGGAAACCATGGTGAAGAACTTCTCAAAAGCAAACTTCACACTTCTCAAAACTGAGGTGGAATCCTTCAAAGCCCCCGGGCCAGTGGACAATACGGCCCAAAATGCAGAATCCTTTACAAAAACATTTTATGGACACCTACAGGAATGCATGGAGCATGCTATCCCAAATAAAACCAAGACTCACTCCTCCAAAGGCAGGAGACCTGTCTGGTGGACCCCAGCCATAAATAAGCTATACAACAAAAGGAGAAAGCTACAGCATGATAGAGCAAAATCCCAAAAAGGGAAGGCGTCACTGGTCAGTACTAGCAAGAAACTACGATCCCTCATAAAATCTTCTAAGGCCAGCTTTGAAAGAAAAATTGCACAAGACACTAAAGATAATCACAAGGCCTTCTTTAGTTATGTCAGAAACCTGGGAGACAACTCCCAGATATGTTAGTGCAAAATGACAAAAAATTCACTGAACCCACAGACATTGCCAACATCCTGGCAGAAAGGTTCAGTGCAACCTTCTCCCCCCCTTCCCCCCAAATGAGCAAATGTCTATCCCAACAGAGTGTAGCCTTCCTGAGATCACAGATGCACAGGTGAGAGCTGCCCTCTCCAAAGCTAAAAACACAGCATCAATGGGACCAGATGGTGTCCCGGGCTGCGTCTTACATGAGCTCCAAGAAGAACTAAACCCTCATATAAAGTCACTGTTCAATCTCAGCCTTACTACAGGATATGTTCCCAAGGAATGGCATACAGCAACAGTGGTCCCACTCCACAAAGGTTGTGCCACAACAGACCCCGGAAACTATCGCCCTATAAGCCTGACTAGCCTGGTCTGCAAAGCTATGGAATGTATCATCATGGAAATCATAAACAATTTATTTATTTATTTATTTTATTTTATTTTACATTTGTTGACCGGGCTAGTCCAACTGGATATATTTCCATTTTCAGCAGAGGCCTGGGGAGAAAAGCTCCACATTTAAACAAAAGGAAATACATTTTAAGCACAAATATCATAATACACATTATTACCTATTTCTAAAACAAGAATAGTAAGAGTAAGAGCAGGGCAAGAGAAATGAAAGAAAGTTATCAAAAGAAAGAAGAGGAAGTTGACTTTCTAGGGAATAAGTAACATCATGATGAACATACTAACATGTTTTAATACCAAGAAGAGAGATTAAAGATCAAGGAGAGAGAAGCAGCGAAAAAGAGACAAATACTTGTTTGAAAGAGATTTGTAGCCATAAGGAGGAAAGATGAAGAGGAGGAGTTTAAAGAGATAGAGATAGAAAGGTAAAGAGAGGAAGCAGGATGGAGAGAAAAGTAGGGAGAGAAAGATGGATTAGATGAAGCAAATTACTTTAGTCAGGATTAGAGCAGGGACACATCCAGTGGCTTTTAAGGTAAATTCTGAGTTTTTGTTTAAACAGAACAGTAGATGCAATGGAAGTAAGTTCAGTAGGCAGTTGATTCCAGTGTTTTCCAATAGTATTAGAGAAAAGGGAATCACCTGCTAGGTTATTGGATTTGGTTAAGGTAACTAGCAGCTTACTTGATGAACGGAGGGAGTTCAGATTAGAGTAGGGCGTTATGAGGTTGGAGAGTATAGGTGTGTTGTGAGGTTGGTAGAATGCTCTTTGGACAAATGTCAGTTGGGACTGAAGCAACATGTTTGACAGTTCAAGCCAGTTAAGTTGCTGCAGATTCAGACAGTGGTGACCTCTGAAGGGTTTACCAGTGACAAATCTAGCTATATTATTGTACGTGGACGATAATTTTGAGAGATTATTTTTCTTAAGGTTAGTATAGATTGGTGAGGCATAGAGAAGAGTCGAGATAAGATGAGAGTGGGCAAGAGTAGCTTTGGCTTGGGAGGTTAAGAAAGTTTTAATTCTATAGAGAGAGCCGAGTTTCCTGTTTACAGATTTAATGGTATTGTTGATATGACAATCAAAGGTAAGGTTGTTGTCAATCGTGACACCTAGCAGTTTGGTATTGGGGTCAGGTGATATAATGGTTCCATTGTTAGATAGGATAGTAAAGTCTAATGTAGGGGATCTGGTAGTGGGCTTAATTTTTAGCGTTTAGGAGTAGGCAGCGTTTTGAGAACCAAGTTTCAACTTTAGAGAAAACAGCTTGAGTATTAGTTTGAAGTTCAGAGATGGATTTAGCAGAGCAAATTAATGTGGAATCATCAGCATATTGTATACAAGTAGCCTGGGGGATAGCTGTTTGTAAGTCATTTATAAAGAGGGAGAAAAGAAGTGGTCCAAGAATAGAGCCTTGGGGGATGCCAAGTGAAATTGGGAGAAGGGATGAGAGTTTATTATCCCAGACAAAGACATTGGGAACCTCCAGATACTGGATCCTACCCAATTCGGCTTCGCTAAGGGCAGATCTTTCCTCTTGAACCTGGTCAACTTCTTTGAAACAGTTACCAAAGCCATAGATGAAGGGAAGGTAGTCCACACAGCCTACCTGTCTCTCGCAAAGGCCTTTGACACAATACCCCACTCGGGCATCATAAATAAGCTCACAAGCTTAAATATCAAGCCCTATGTCACAAGATGGGTTGCAAACTGGCTCAGGGATAGAACCCACATGGTCAGAATAGTAGGTGCCATGTCAGACTCTAAACCAGTTACAAGTGGTGTCCCACAAGGCTCAGTCCTGGGACTTCTCTTGTTCGGTATGTATTTCTCCGAGGTACAGGCTAACATGGGTGGACTATGGCTGACCAAGTTCACAGATGACTGCAAACTGGGTGCTATAATTGACTCTCTGACTGACACAAGCATCCTCCAAAAGGGTCTCACAGAGATGGATAACTGGTGCCAGAGCCATGGCCTAAAGCTAAATGCCAAAAAGTGCATAGTCATCCCCTTTGGAAAAAACAAAGTGCCCACAAATTACCACATCGGTGGTAATCCATTAAGTATGGAAGAAGTAATTAGGGACTTGGGGACCCAAGTAGATAGCAATTTCTCCTTTGACAATCGCGTTGTCAAAGTGGTTAGAAAGACCTTCTATATAGCCCACCTTATCATGAAAGGGTTCACATCTATATCAAGAGAGGTCATTGTGCCCCTCTACTCATCACTTATCAGGCCCATAATTGCGTACAATGCCCTGTGTGGGATGTACCTTACCCGACACCTTCAGCAACTGGAAAGACCCCAAAAGTATCTCACCAAGAGGATCAAGGGGCTCAAACAGATGCCCTATGCAGTTCGGCTAAAGAAACTCCATCTCTACTCAGTTGCGCACCGCCTACTCAGAGGCGATCTGTTTCTGACGTATAAAGCCATGTCCAACCCAAAATTAATGGACATGCTTCACCTCAGGAAATCTAAATCCCTTAGAGCTACATGGTTCAGGGACCTGAACCTCAGCACAGAAATAAATAGGACATGCTGGAGGGACAGATTCATATCCCATAGGTTCCCCTCACTCTGGAACAAAATCCCAATCCATGTCAGGCAGAGCCCCTCACTGACCCTCTTCAAGAGAAATCTTGGCGAATGGATGGGAGATCGTATGTTTACCCCTGGGATCTCTTCTGTGTCACTGCTTGACAGAGGTACAGTAAACAATCATTAAAAGGGCTACCTCCTGTGACCTACTATACAGAGGCACAGTCAACTAATCTAAAAGGGTGGCGAAAGCCAAACATACTCTGGCTAGGCTTATAAATGCCCTAGGGCAGATAGCCTAGTATCAACCTATGAACCTATGAACCTATAAACTATCCACAAGGTTATTAAAGCTAAGGCACATATCACATGACAACCTCCTAAGAGATGGCCTTAAACACAGTTACATAAAAAAATTAAATATGTAAAAACAAATATCATAAAATAATATATGTTTAAAACATTATTTATGTTAAAAATGTGCTGTTTGATATTTCCTCATTTTACTTGGATTATTGGATTATTTCTTTGACACACTCATTAACTGCATCACTGATTTCAGGGAACTTAACCGACATTCAAACACATCTGCCACTTAGTTTCTCTGCTCTTAGGTTTATGTTTATACTTTGTTGCCCTGTAATCACAAGGTCCATGGTCAAATCTACAAAAGTAAACCCTTTTTTTCTGATTATATTCATACCCAGTGATGTGTCTAAACAGGGTTTTGTTTGAATTGTGATCTTTAATGACATGTAAGTGTTCTTTGATCCTTGTAGATATGGCATGGGTAGTCACACTTGTGTAAAAACAGACACATCTGTGACAGATGGCAATATAAATTAAACCTACAGAATTGCAGTTATAATGAAAGTGAATGGGTTGGGTATTGTTTTGTCTAAATGTTGTATCTGCTATGGAGCTGAACAAAACAACAGTCTTTTTAGAAGTAACCATAGGTACCAGATGCCAACGTGTTAAATTCCTCAATAATTAATTAACTATGTATACAGAACTTAATACATTTGAAAGTAAGATTTTTGCAAAGGAAACTTTTGTCAGCAGTTTCACACACTGTTCTAGCAACTATCCCACATTTATGAAATATAACATCCCTAGGGGTCAGATGATTTGAGCATCCTAGGTTGGCCACTAATCAGGATGATTTCTTAACAGAAGTAGAAAATATAGTGACTATGTTTATCAGCAGGGATGAAAAAGAGATATACTTAGAAAAAACAGCCATTTATATCATCATCCTTCAGTTAGAACATTTTCTACCTATGCATATTAAGAGACAGAAGACAAAGAATCAAAGCTTATTACTCCTGACCCTTGTGTTAGATTTGATCCTTGATATGTCATAGGTCTTTATGGTCCTATGGTGGTAAGGAAATCATTCTATGTTGTGCAACTCAATAATCAAGGTATGACATCTAGGTCCAAGGATGTCATTGTTCCATTGTTCCTGGCACTAATCACACCAATAATTAAGTACACTTCCCCCTTCGGTATGTACCTGACGAAGCATATACAGCAACCAGAGTGTCTACAGATGTTCCTCACAAACAGAATTCATGGCTTAAACAAGAGGTCCTATGTAGATTGCCACAAAGGCCTGTCCCTGTACTGAGCTACCTATGGCTGCTGAGAAGTGATCGACTCCTGGCCAAAAAGAATCCTCTGATCCAACTCTGATGAACATGTTGCACATCCACAAATGAATGGCATCAGAATTACCTGGTTTATGGACCTAAACCTTGTCTGCAAAATAAATTGGACATGTTGGAGGGACAGCTATGTGTATCAAAGACGACCTCTCCTCTAGAACACAGAGTACTTCCCTAACACAATTCAAGCATAACTTAAACCAGTGGATGGGGAATCAGAAATTAACCCTGGTCTGCCACCAGTATCTCTAGTAGACAAAGGCAGTCTGTAAATGCTTGACCACCCATGCCCAAGCCTACATTTAATCCTTAAAGTAATCTTAGGATATCAATACTTGTCAGATACATCTGTGAATCATGGCTAAGCTTAAAAAGCCCCCCCACTTGGGTTGATAGTCTAGTAATCACCTGTGAACCTATGATAGTTACAGTATTTATAACTGCATTCAAAATAACTGAAATATTCTTTAACACAATACTGAACTGCTGCATGTGAGCACCAGAAATGTGTATATAAGAAAGAAATTAATCTTAAAGCTATTCTAGCAAGACAACACCAATGTACACTTCCATAGAACAGATAAATCCAGGGGAAGTACAGTGTGACTAATGTCATGTGTCAGTATATTTTAGAAGGACTGTGTGTGTTGTTACTGCAATTGAACAGAATATTACCCATTCACCATTAATAATTAAAAAGGTGATATTTTCAGTTTTGGATGTTGGTTTACTGTCTTACTGAGTTGCTCTTTTTTGGTTAACTCTATGACTCTATGAAGAACCAGGAAATGTTAGTTTATAAAATGTGTGCCTGTACCCTACTCATGACTCTGTTTTTCCTGTTGAGAATGATACTTTCACATCTTCCTGACATGATCTTGTGCATGAATATCATGCCCTTCTCTATCTTCCTGTCTCAAGTGTGGAGAGCTCTATCTCCTACAGCGTCTTATCATATTCCTTCTGTCTATCCTGTGAATCATTCTGGTAGTTTTTCTGTGGTTTTCTTCTAATCACCTGATACCGCTTTCCTTTTACAGGCTCCAGAATTACATGCAATACTCAATGCATGACCTAACCAGGTGTTTATAGACTGAAGTATGATCTTTTTGTTTCTGATATCTATCTCTCATATACTAGACTCTGGCATTCTTCTTGATGGTGCTACTGCCCTATCATTTTCCTTCTAGCAGTTCAGCCAAAGTATAAAGAAGTTATTTTTCCTTCTGTGTTACAGTCACCCTTCTTACCCACTATTTCACACCAGGGTTGTTGTAGCATAAGTGTAGCAGTTTCCATTTTTGTTCACTGAACTCAAATACCCCTTTTCTCCCCTCTTGGGCAGCCTTTTTAAGTCTTTCCTTACAACTCTATTACCCACTGGTTTATCTGTCTTTTTACCATGAGCAAAAAGGTTAATTATATTTGACTTTAATTCAGAAATATATGAAACAAAGAGTCTGGAAGGTACTAGACCCAGAACCACCCCTGCGGTATTCCATAAGCTGCTTATACCGCTGGAGACTCCTCCCATTAGGATACGCCCTAACACTCAGCATGCTACTAGTACATTTCTCTTACTCTTTTCTTGGTAGTCCATTCCAGTGTATGTAACACTTCTATGTCATTGTCCTGGTTCTGTCAGTCCCCCCTCCCCATGCCCTGTAACATTTCACATCAGATCTGTTG